>NW_015971542.1:1270012-1496661 GCF_000182565.1 Spizellomyces punctatus DAOM BR117
TGTATGTGCGAATGGCTCGCTTACTATGGGGCAAGAGACTAGGCTACCGTCCAGCACAGCATTCAGAGTTTAGCAAGATATTGCTCAGACACCTCTGCTTGCTTCTTGTGGTGTGCGCGCAATGCATCAGCCCTCCGGAACTCTACCTTTGCAATTTGAATTGTGTGCACTTCGTCGGGACCTGAAGGATAAGGCATGTTATTTGAGAACAAGCTGTACAATTACCACGCAATACTAGTCTTACCATCAGCAATTCTCAAAGTTCTCCCTGTCCCGTACATGTATGCCAGAGGAAGGTCTTGGCACACACCAGCTGCACCCCAGGCCTGGATCGCCCGGTCGATCACCGCCAACGTGATATTTGGCACGATGACCTTTGCCATGGCAATCTCGTTCATTGCTGCTTTGGGACCCTTTTCATCGATGGTAGCAGCAGCACGTAGCACAAGCAAACGCGCCTGGTCAATCTCCATTCTACTCTGGGCAACGTCAAAGGACGTCTTTCCGTGCTGTGCCAAGACCTTGCCAAACGTTGTGCGAGTTTGATCCGTGGCACGGAGGAGATGGTATTCTAGAGCGCGTTCGGCCGCACCAA
The DNA here is from genome assembly GCF_000182565.1 of Spizellomyces punctatus DAOM BR117. Classification (NCBI taxonomy): domain Eukaryota; kingdom Fungi; phylum Chytridiomycota; class Chytridiomycetes; order Spizellomycetales; family Spizellomycetaceae; genus Spizellomyces; species Spizellomyces punctatus. The sequence goes on from NW_015971542.1 coordinate 1,270,608, forward strand.
TCGCGCGCATGCAGTGGTGAATCCGTCCAGGACCTAGTCGGCCTTGAATGACTTCAAACCCACGGCCCTCACCCAAGATCATGTTCTCCGCCGGGACGCGGACATTATCAAAGATCATTTCCATGTGGCCGTGGGGAGCATCGTCATAGCCGTAGATGGTCATGGGCCGGACGATCTTGACGCCTTTTGCATCAGCAGGGACAATGATGACACTCTGCTGTTTGTGTTTGTTGGGGTTCTTGGGATCGTTTTTGCCCAACACCACATATACGGCGCATCTTGGGTCACCAGCCCCCGAGATCCACCACTTGCGTCCGTTGATAACGTACTCGTTGCCTTCACGAGTGATTTCAGTTTGAATGTTTGTAGCATCAGAGGAAGCCACTGCTGGTTCGGTCATGGCAAAGGCGGAGCGGATTTTTCCCTCCATCAGAGGAACGAGCCACTTTTTCTTTTGCTCTGGTGTCCCATACCTCGCAAACACTTCCATGTTGCCAGTGTCAGGAGCACTGCAGTTGCACGCCTCTGCAGCAATGTGAGACCGGCCCATGACTTCACAAAGAGTAGCATATTCTAGGTTTGTCAATCCAGGACTCTCGGGGTAGTAGCTGGGCAAGAAAAGGTTCCAGAGTCCGAGGGACTTTGCTCTGGTCTTGAGCTTTTCAATGACCGATGGCACGACCGTCCATCTGTCTGCGCTGCCAATTTTGCCCAACTGATGGTGGTGAACCTTTTCAGCAGGAATACATTCAAACTAGAGCACCGAGAGCATTAGATAAGAAAACTAATGGGTTTTGTAAACCGTTGCGTTTTGCTTTACCTCGACAAAGTCCTCAAGGACTTTCTTGAGCTTTTGGACGCGTTCTGAAAGTTGGAAAATGCTAGACATTGCAGTGGAATATGAGTCTGCTGTAAAAAGTTGATGAGGAGGGGAAAACGGGCAATGAGCAAGTAAGAATGATGGGGGAAAAGATGGGAAATGCTGGGCTTTAATACCACAACGGAGACGGGCCGAATAAGCGACCGATCAACCCCACGTGAGGACCAGGCGACTGGAAATGACACCTAATTATTAGAGTTTTGTTTTATTGGATATGGGTATGGATAAATAGATTCAGCTCTGATAATGGTGATGTTGATGGAAGAGTTTATATGGGATAGATGATCATTGTCGAATCGGCTGTCGCAAAGGTTGGAGAAAAGGTATCGTCCAGATGAGATCTTTATCATAACGTTGATGTGGATGCAAAAAATGGATGGAAATGCTTTTTAGAGATATGAATGTTAAATTCCTGTGTTGTCCAATGTTGATTCATGTGGGCGGAACAGAGACAGTAACTATCCTGATGAATATCTTACTTTATTCAGTTGAGATTATTTTCAATATCCAATTTGGATTCAATATATATTATACAACTAGTGTGTGTAGTTACAAGATTCTATGACAGTAACTGATCGCTCATGTGCTTTCGGCTTTTGCTTTTCCCTTTCTTGCTGCAGAGTTCGGTGCAGATTGTGGTGTAGATTTCTTTGGAGTCACCTTTTTGACCTCGTTTATCGTACCTGTTTGCTCAGCTGTTTTACTTTTGGGAGACATCTTTGTTTTCACTGCCGCCTTCTTTGGCGTGCTATTTGCTGCTTCCTCATTTGCAGTCCTTGTCACAGCCTCCTTCTTTATTCCTTCCTCCACCTCCTCCCCGTCACCCACAGGTCCATCGGGCAATGAGTTAAATATAGGTAATGCGATCGAGTCCGTAGTTTTGAGATGAATAGAGAGGATGTTATTCCACTTTTTTGGAATCTTTTTTGCAATTTCCGATACCGCTTGCATAACATTCTCAATCAATTGCTCCTCGTCAAACCTCGTTGTCCCAATCTTTACCGCACTGTAAATACAAAAGTTATTCATAACCCTGCAAATAATCGGACGTTTTATCACACAAGTCTTACTTGCACACTCCATTGTTCGTTATGAGATATGTGGAATGAAGCGCACTCTGGATTTCCCCCGCAAGATCGTTCTTTGTAAGATCGACAGGCGCTGGGTGTCTACGGATTACAATACGACAGAGTCAACTCATGGAAATCCGGCGTGAATATTGAGGCGCCGTAGATACTCACTTTTTCTTTGCAAAGAATGTCTTTCCAATAAGAGAGGGAAGCAGCGGTATGACGCGCTCGTCAGCGAGGAAAAGATCATATGAAGCGCAAAGTTGTCTTTTTGCTTCGTATGGCTTAAACTTTGCTCGAAGCTTTGATATGCCCATAACCTGCAGCCAAATACTCGTCAGGACTCTGTGCAAATGAAAAAAGGCGAGCTGATACACTACCTTGGATATACCCGTAACTGCTTTCGATTGCAACAAATCTTTATATGTTCGCTGAGGATCTTTCGTGATCAAACAGACGTCCGATTCGGCATACAGAGGATGTTTAAGCAAACTGAAACCCAGTTTTGCCATCAGAACATGCAAATGACATCCGTGATAATCTACAGCGTTACTTACATTCGCTGTGGTTTTAGGCGAAGTCTGTCTGGCATTTTCTTCGTAGCGACTATCACGAGAACAGATTTGCTGGCATCTTCTTCGATAAGATTAGTTTTCTGTTCTTCTGACTGGATGGCCTGGCTTTTCTTCTCATAGGCCATCAAAGCCCTTACAGCCTTCGAGACCTATACACTCCACATTGTTTAGGACCGTGAGTGATCTCCACTTGAATGGTGGTGGTATCCATTGTGCACAACATACCTGTTGTTCGTCCAGGGACATTGTAAATGGTCGTGCTTTCGATACTCTTCCGGCGTCAAAGTTACGGTTTGGTTGAATAGTCTTGCGTTCGTCGGGCGAGGAATAGGCTTGCAAATTCCAAAACCCTTGCAGTCGCCACGAAAAAAACAATTCAGGCTTTGACACATCTGGATGAGCGGCACAGCCATGCATGATTATCCCATCAGAAAGAGCAAGGCCAGGCCAACTGGTGAGCTTTTTCGAGATCTTTGCCTGGTTGACCAAAAGGATGAGGTTCGGTTTGGTTGACGACGACTTTTATGCCGTGAAACCTGGGGATTACATTCAGGCTGGGAGTCCAAAAAAGTCTCTCCAAAGTGATAGTGTAAATGGTAGAGATGCCTCCTCCGAACCACCACGCCAAGTATTCGACAATGGATGTACTACAAGGCAGTCCATGCTTGAAGGGATTGCTGTTGCCACTCCTAAAAGGATAGACTCGTCACTAGATTTGGAGCAATTGGAGAGGTCGGGTTTCTCCTGAGCTCATGCTAGGGTACAAACACCAAGTTAACACTTTGTTACTGTGCACAGCTCTTTCAGCCCTGGAAAGTCCCCTTCAAAGAGAGCGAGTCAACACAACCAACAAACAAACGGAAATGCAGAAGACCTTCGGGAAGTTGCGCGAGCATATGAGCGCTTCCTTTACGATTATAAGCGACAGCAACGTTCGCCGCTCTCAGCGGCAAATCAACTCAAATTTCTAGCAGAGTCTGAGGTGCGTACCGGCAGCTACTTCGACGGGCACTTTGTACCTAGCTGACGTTTTGCTTTTTTCAGCGAGCTTCACAAGAAAGTATGAATGAGTATTATCGGCGGAAGCTAGAAGTGGAAGGACCATGGGTATCAGATACGCAAAAGGAATTGCAACAACTTTGCCAATACTATAAGCGCATTGCGGACCAAAAGGACTCGGAGGCCCAAAAGAGGATACAGGAGCTTAGAAGAGAGTTTCATGAGGCAAATCTCAGAGATCAGCAAGTGGGTAGCTGCCTCAATCAAGTTCACATCCGTACCATTTGCTGACGTTTAGCGCGATGTAGTCTATTGAGGTTGCACTACGAAAGATTGAGGAAATAGAACGAAGGGAAGCGTTGCAACGGCAGGAGGAAGAGCGTAAGCGAGCGGAAAAGGCCAAGGAGGAAGAGGAGCGGAGGAAAGCTGCAGAAGCAAAAGCTCAAGCGGCGAGAGAGCAGGAGGCGAGGGACAAAGCAGCCAGGGAACAAGAGGCAAAGGACAGAGTAGCCAGGGAGGAAGCAGCAAAACAGAGAGCTGCCCAGGAACAGGCGGTGAAAGCACAAGCAGCGGAGGAGCAGCAAGCTCAACGGGCGGCGAAATCTGTACAGGTCCGTGAAAAGTAAAAAACTCAATTGATATTCGAAGGATCACGATAGCTGATTCGCATGACCCACGTAAAGTCCAAATCGTGGCCGGACAAGCTCTTTGACACAGCTCAAGCGCGCTTGGCCATCATTCACGTACGTTAAAGCGATATATGGCATCCTGGCTTTCGTGGACCGATTTGAGTCTCTCTTCAGATCATCAAGAAGCAGGTCAAACCCCAAATGGGCACCAACCCGACTCTCATGCAGTCAATATTTCGAACAAAAATGACCATTACTCAAAAAATCGGCCAAATTATGAGCAGCGAAAAGAAAGTCATTGAGATTGTATGATCCAACTTCAGCGAAGGCATTTGTGAAGACGTTCAATCGCTGATGATTCTTTCGTCCTACCTTTAGGGTCGGGCTCTCGATACCGTCTTGAAGAATGCGAAGAGTGCGTCTCAGGAGGAGTATGCTATTTGCATGGATCTCCTTGCTAAGAGCGTAGTGGTAATGAGTTCTGTACTGTTAAATGCAAGAAGGGAACCACGATGATAACTTTTTCTTTTGCAGAAACAAGCGGAAAGCGAGATCGCGGTCAAAACAGACTCGGCATTTCCCCTCGCCATTCTGTGCATCATGATCTACCGACAACATACGGAATTCTTGGATGTACTTTTAGGCCGGTTCATCAAGAGATGTCCATACATCGTGCCATTATACCCTCCACGATTTGAGGTACAGAGCAGTTTGAGAATCGGGAGTCATCAGCCTCAAATGTAACAATTGTAACCCAACAGAGCGATACGGATGATGACTTCCGCAAACGGCTGGGATATAGAGAAATCGACGACGACGTATGGGAGGATGAAATACAGTACACAGAGCGAATGTGCGGACTTATTGCTATTTATGCTGCCATTGTGCAAACGACAATCAGTGAGTAGTATCTTCCGATTGCCAGAAGATTTCTCTTGACTAACATTATCATCATGTTCTCCTAGTACCCAACGACTACGGACTACAAAATGGTTTAAATTGGCTCTTCCTTATTCTTAGTATCGAACCTCGTCGGATCAGTCCTTTTCTTATACTGAGATTTTTGGAGGTAGGCTTACCTCGCGGCACGTCTTGGTAGGTCATGCAACGCTGAAAATCTTGGTTTCAAGATTGCAGGCCACGAGCTTTTGAAGCAATATCGTCCTCAAACTGAGGAAGCGTTGACGTTCTTACGGAACGAATTCGTTCCCAAAATTCCCGCAAAAGCCATCGCCGGCACCACCCGCCTACAGATATTCTTGGACTCTGTATTCGAAAAGGGTGCCATCCCACCACCGGAGGGAAGATCACTAGGGAATTGAGCAATCTTCGTCTTCTGACATGCTGTACAATATGCGCACGGATTGATCTGCTACTTGTATATATTCGGGGAGGTATTTTGGAGACCGGTAAATAGAAGGGGCGATACCTTACATGGAACTGTGATCAATAATAACTTTTATTGTTTAATTATATGTGACATCGTAGCGGACCATTGCAGTTTCATTCTCTTCCTTAACGTTTGCCCGTTTGGACAACAGAATTCTCTCAAGCAAAGGTAATATGACACATGTGCCTAAAGTTCATCATGACAGCTAGCAACTCTAGAGGATTAGGGAGCAACGAAAGTTCTTTGCTTGCTGTAACGTTGCGCGGCTCCGATTGAAAACTTATTTCGCTCACATTTTGTCGCATAAACAACGTCCCAAAGGATGTTCTTACAAGTCGACATCTCTTTGCGGTGCACTGCAACCGACGAGTGGGGAGCGCAGCTACGCAAAGGGGAGACAACGTAAGAACGATCTCTTCTTGGACGCCGCGCTGCGCCGTTCAAGGTGAAAGTCATCGTCATTGCCGCTTCCCATTCCTCGTGAAGCACGGAGACCGCCTTATATAGGTATCGCTGTTGCCATGACAATACCTGATGTCTTTATGGAGGCCTGCCTCAAAGCTTGTGGAATTCAACGTCATGCTCAAGCAAAGGCTTGCAGTCAGGAAGATAGCGTCGTAGGAGTTTCGTCGCCAATAATTATGGCGCTGTATAACAAAGCTGGTGAAATTCTCGAGAAACTAGAAAAACAGAAGGGAACAATTAAGAGTTTATGCCTCGCGGACGATGTAGCGGATAAGAAGCGGACCTACGCTCTTGTTTGTGAGTCCCTAAAATGTAGGTTTTAGGAAGCAGCTGCTGTATGATACCCACCCGACGAACTTGGACCACACCCGCTACTCTGCAATTTGACTATTGACTAAATATGGTGTATTCAACTGCTGTAGATAAAGATGTTTTGGAAATAGTAATAAAACAAGCCGGCCTACTAGAGGCAGGAAAGCCGCGGGTTGGTTGGATTTTCTTGACAAAGCGTTGATTGTGTGCTAGTTCTTTATTGATGACATTGGATTCCCCATCGACCCCAGTTGCGGCCCAGCGTAGCCACGGTTCTAGTTTACGATTTTCTCTTTGGTCGGGGCCTGCAAACCTCGGGAAGCTATAAGCAAATAGTTCTCAGCCATAAAACTCGCCTGCAAGCGGAACTTGCAAAGATCAAGATTAAACGGAAAGTCAAGGATAATAAGGATTTAATACCCGGTACTACTTGCAATTGGGATCTCGTTGGTGGTATTGCAGTGAATGATGAAATTCCTTAACACTATCCGTTTATTTCCTGAACAGCACGCATCCGAGACGCAGGTAGCTGTTTCCCATATATTCCCGTTATCTGGAGAGACGCTAACCTTATGAGTGTCAGTCGTATTACCGCGCTGGATAAGAGTAAATACATTAGTCGCCTCTGTGGAAAAAGTCATTGAGATGTTCACCAAATTGGGATACCGCGTCGACTCGGAGACGGAACCATCGCAATTGTCGTATGTATGCACGCCGTCGCGATCGAGTGTTCCATTATGGTCAGGTACTCACTTGCCTTTCAGCGGGAAGGTCTTCCGTCAAGATAAGCATATTCCAGAGCTCGTTATGCTACCTTCAAACGTAGATTTGCACGACAATCCGTTACTCCTAGATGGAAGCATTATCATCCAGGTACGGATTACAGCCGCTGATATGCATCGGTCCTGTCATTAACTTTCATCCCCTGTCCAGGATAAAGCAAGTTGTTTTCCTGCCTACATTTTGAACCCTCCCAAGGACAGCACTGTCATCGATGCGTGTGCGGCACCAGGTATGCTGGGATCTGGTTTACTATCTTCCAAAGTCGGCCCCTTTTTGACAACATACGGTTCAGGTAATAAGACTTCGCACTTATCTGCGATAATGGGGAACACTGGGAAAATATTCGCTTTCGACATGGACAAACGGCGCTTAGGCACTCTAAAAAAGATGACAGGCCGCGCGCGGTGTACCAGTGAGTACTCATTTACTGTCGCACAGCAGACAGTACATAGCTCGGATGCGGATCTGATAATTGTGCACCATTATCAGATATCGAACCCATTCATGGAAGCTTCTTAGATATAGATGTTAATGACGAGCGATACCGCAACGTAAGTACCACGATTCGCCCCTGCGTGACTGATCATCAAGCCAAAACTAGTTTGCACTTGCAGGTTGAGTACATTCTGCTCGATCCTTCGTGTTCAGGGTCTGGTATTGTTGGGCGTATGGATCATTTACTCGGTAGGTGTCGTATGCAACGCAATTCTGTCAAGAATGGCGCTTTCTGATGATGTCTCCAACGTTATTCTCTGATCAGATCAGGATAAAGAGTCTGTGGAGGATGAGGCAGACCAGGCCGCCTCCGAAACCCGGATTGCAGCCTTGGCCGATTTCCAAAAGAAAGCCATTCTGCATGCAATGAAATTTCCACATGTCAAGAAGGTTGTGTATTCTACCTGCTCTAAACATCGACAAGAGAATGAGGACGTTGTGCAGCATGTTTTGACCGCGCAGGAAGACTTTTCTCTGGCTGATGGCGTCTTTCCGCAATGGACAAGAAGGGGGCTGCCCTTGTTTAGTGGAGGTGAGTAGTGCATCTCTCGTTGAATGCCGAACCATGTCTGTATGGCTGACTATAAAATCTGTGCTCAGCCGAGAAGGTCATCCGTACGGAACCAAAGGAAGATTCGTGCATTGGATTTTTTGTGGCGCTGTTTGAACGTCAGACCGAATTGATAAATGAAAATCATAAGGTGCATATTGGTGGAAAGAGACTGGCGCCGGTTGAGGATGTCCACAGTGAAGTAATAGCAACGACGAAGAACGCTAAGAAAAGGCGGAAAAAGAAATCAAATGCGTCTACCGAGGCGGCAGCCTGATGCACACATTCGTCATGCAAATAATTTAACATAGCATTTAATACAATATGGATTGTTTTCTTGTACTCGGAACCCGGCATCTTTTCGCTCTGCCCCTCCTTGACCTCCCCACCTTGGGGTAGCCAATGTGACATCCAAAGCCTCTTTGCAATATACGCACTTGAAGCAGTCTACATGATAGTTTTTTCCACAAGCTTTTATACCTCGACCAACGAGTGGTCCTCCACATGTTGCGCACGGACGAGCTATCAACATGTAGTAGTCCCGCTCACAATACGCTTCTCCTTCATGTTCGAAATATCCGTCATTCGCAAGCGATTTCTTGCACACCTGGAGCAATTTTTCGATTAAGTAACCAATCTCGCTTGCAGAATCAGACCTGCTTACCGCACAGCCAAAGCATTCTCTATGGTATTTCTTGCCAGCCGCCGTTATGTAGTCTCCAAGCAGTGCTTGTCGACAGACGGCACAGCCACAGGCAAATAGAGCCCGATAGTCTTCTGGACAATAGGCCATGCCGTCCGCCTCCATGAAGGGTTCACTGGTGCCAAAGTTTTTCCCACATTGGCTACAAAAGAAATGCTCTGGATGAAATGACTTTCCCAGCGCGGATATACATCTCTGTATTTAGAGTCGATACCTTTTGGTCAGCTATCGTAGATGATGAAAAGCCTGGCAATATCACTCACCTCTTTTATTGGTTCTTGGCAGTAAGCGCATTTTGGACTAAATCTCTCATGGTAGCAGCCTTCGCAGAAGATGTCTGGAAACATCTCGAAATATGGCAACCCCACTAACCTGCGTCGACAACTTTCAGCTTTGCAACGAAAACAATCCGGGTGAAATATTCCATCGCCCAGCGCAGCAACAGACGGTCCCAATATAGGTCGTTTGCATGAGAAGCAAGGCGACGATGCCATAATAAGATTTTCGTCCGTAGCCCGCCCGGTGCCATTCTTTGACAATTCATACACAGAGCCTGTTGAAGATGGAGAGTTGACAAGAGGAGAGGTAGTGCTGTTCGGAGATAATTGAGTGGATCCGTCTGGTGGCTTGAGGGTAGAAGCTTTGGATCCAGTGAAAGCGGAAACTCCGCGCTGCAAGTCGGTCAAAAGTTCGTCTGTTTAGAAACGGCCATCGTCAGCCCACAAGACGAGAATCACACAACTTCAGTAAACCGCACCTAACTCGTCCATTTCTCTGCTGTTAAGGAACTGCTAGTATCGGGGACGTCCCCAGCTGGCGGAAAGACGAACCCCCAAGGGTCTCAAGGCACAAAGCCTGATTAGTCATGATGCCAGCTGTGCCACGGGCGCGTCGCTGCCGAAAGCCAAGTTGAATCTCCACTCCGCCCGACTCGATATGGCCGGCGAAGACACCTTACAATTATATTGCAGTGATTAGACTGGGCGTATTTCATAGAGAAAGGAGGGAAATGACGTTAATGCCATGTCACTTTCTCGACACACATCGTCCTCCAGCACCGATTCTGGTGGGCGCCTCAAGTTGGCCGCTATTCGACGCACACGGTCAGCTTTTGTTCGAGCACCGCCGACAGGTTCAGCAGAGCAAAATGCTGAGGCTACAGTGCAGCAGAATGGAGGTGGGGAAGGCATAGATACTAGACCGGAAGAAATGATCCTCAGAGGGAAATTTATGACACCTGTGGCGCCTGAGGTTACTCTACATACACGGGGCTCCGATCTATGCAAACGACCGGCCACTGCGGCTCCACTATCTGGTACTGAGAATTTAACTTACGGAAGAAAATGGGATAAAAGCGGAAAACTAGGGCGCGCAAGCTTTGTGGTAGCAGCTGCTGCTGCGGAGAGCTTCTCTACCGCTGATCCAGGATCGCGTCGAAGAAGTGGCCCTGGCGCAGAGCAGGACGATGAACCAGCTGCGTTTTCTGAGGCCATACGTAGCAGCATGATCAGCATGCGATCTGGTGGAGGTCCAACAGATACCTTTTTTGATGATATCAGTGGCTGGGGTGAAGGGACAGATGAGGAGCGCGTTGCAATGACACTGGGCGGGTCGACGTACAATTATCTGACTTGTGAGAACGATGCCCAGAGCCGAGATGCAGATGACACTAGCACTGATATAGTGCGACGCATTAGACGGCTGCGCTTTAGAAAGAAATCCTCACGAGGGTCTGACGCGCAGAAAACTGTGAGAAGTGCTAAGGCGGCAAAGCTTAGATGTTCTGGTGAAGATGATGATGCTGACGGAATTGTGGAAGATGAAGACACATCAGATGCGAATGTGCTCGAACAACAGGGCTCAAGTCTCGAGGGAGAGCGCCTTGCCGAATCGACCACCAAAGAGGAACCGACAGATCTTGGTACAGGAAATGACAGCCTTTCTTTGGAAGCGAATAGTGCAAATATTGGAAGACGTGCGAAGAGCAGCATTCCAAACTGCCAAAGACAGCACATATCTGCAAATCTAGAACATGTCCCGATAAATGCAGCTTCTTCAATGGTACCGCAGCTTTCAAATCGACGGCGTCCAGCTACCTGCATAACCAGAGAGGACACCGGTTCACCCCGCCATCGCCCGCCGTTCGAACCTTCTATATTTCCACCTGCATCCCAAAGTATGGCCCTCCTCCGCAAGAAACTCTTGTCATCCGCTAGAACAAACAACCGACATTTGGGCTTGCCTCCAAACCCTCCCGGCTCTACAGTGTCTACTCCACCAGAGATCTCTTCAAATGCAAGACCAAAGTCGTCGATACCGTCCTCATCATTGCTTGAACCGACGGTCATAACAGGAAAGAAATACTGCTCATCAGCCTCCGCCAGTTCAACCAAGTCTTCGCCATCTCTCCTTGCTGTACGGGATGAGAAACTTGCAGGAGGAAGGCGCTGGCGGTCCAGCAGTAGTCTTAGCGCATCCCCAGCCCCATCAACATCAAACAACGAACAACAATCGCCGTCGCAGACACCAACCACCACAACAGTCCTCCCTCTAATAACGCACCCACAAAGGCAAGCGATGATAGATACCGCCGATTCAAACCATCCGCCTAGAACCGCCGCCCGGCGATGCACGCACCATGCTGTCGAAGCCAGATCAGATCTTCCTTATTCATCCCTCTCACCGCCCCCGCCATCCGATATTCCCAAGTGGTTTAATGAAAAGACATCTTCCCAACATCCTCCTCGTTCTGCCAGCTTGGATCGTTTCACCATAGCTCTCGGAGCAGCTGCGCCTTCTACAACCTCAATTTCGACAACCCAGGAACCGTTACGGCGGAATATCAAGCCTGGACAACGTAGGCCGGTCAAAAGGCTGACTCAGAACGGTTTTCCAGCAGTTGGATTTTGGGACAAATGCAGCTCAGAGTTAACATTATCACAGTCTGACCTATCGGGGAGCCAAAGACGTGATAGTGCTGACGACAATTCTGATGGCGCTCTTGATGGGCGGGATAGTCTTTCCGGCTCAGAGCCTTTTTGTCCTTCGAGTAGTAGGTCCTTCCGCGATCAGATTTGTTTGACCCGAACAGCGGGAAGAGCGTGGGTAACATGAGCTGCATATTGCCCGGGTTGCACTCAGCGTTTGGTTGCCCTATTACGCTGCTTGCCCGGGATTCCATATTTATGTACATACGATCTTTGCATTACAAGAAGATAGATATTAGACGGTAAAAGCCAACTGGACTCCATTTATGCTATTCAACGTGACCCTTCGTTCTCCATTCCATTCAAATTTCACGCCCTGCACCACATCCAAGGGAGTAATCGTGTTTGCTGACAAAGAAAAGAAACATCAGTCTCTTTGCGAGCAAAAGGTCACAAGTTACTAGTGGCACGTACTGTCAGGTGGTGGTCCAAGGGTGAATGTGCGGAAACTCTTCATGTGCCCCACACCGCCGACACTAGCAAGGGCTGCCACACCGGCTGCTCCGCTGGTTGCACCGCCGGTTGTTAAAGCACCTACTAACGTGCCAAGAAATCCGCCTGTAGGTTGCCAGAACCGTACAGTGTTCTCTTCAAGAGAAAACGTGGCAATCAGTTTACCATCTGGCGAGAAAGACACAGCAGCGACAGGCTTCGTATGACCCTGCAACGTCAACAGCGTTGGGAAGATGCGTAATCCTCAGTGAACGGTTATTGAGCAGCGCAAACGCACCTCCATTATCTGTACCCTGGCGGCAATTCTAACATCATACACAATTGCAATGCCTTCCATTGTCCCTACAGCCAAACGCTGACTAGCATGATGGAACGCCACGTTCGGATAAGTTTTGACGAGCTCGGCAAAGTTAACGGTTACGATTTGCTGTAGGCTATCTCGTATCTGCGGCTGGTTAGGGTCGAGACATTTCACAATAGCTTCGACAATTCGAGCGAGGTGGGGATAGAGGATGATCGGTTTCTGTATAGTAAAAAAACATTATAGTTATTCACCTGGGATGTTTCCCTTGGTCGAATGCATGCACCTTTGCAATGAACATGCCCAACAACTTCAAGCTTCCTGCCCGCTCAGTGGCGCTTTTCGAGTGCATGAGATCAAACGTTAGTGTGCTAATAAACAATGCTGAGTTGATGGTAGCTATCTGCACGAGAGCTTGACGTGCTACCATAATCAACGCGGGATTAGGTGATGCGGTAGGGCTTCCTGCACCACCGCTCGCTGACTGCGTCGATGTTGTCAAACCAGAGAAATTTATGAGGGTGCGGAGTAGTGAAGTGCCGTTAATGTGTGGCTCCCATATCGCGAAGCCAGAGCCCAGAAGTTCCACGGCGGCGACACGATACACGCTCCTCAATTCCTCCCTGATCAGCAAATCAAGGGATTCTGCCACATCCTTACAAGCCCTTAGGTTTCATCAAGGTTTCAGCGGACTTCACTAATTGCTGTCATCAAATATTACCGCCATACCTCATATTCAGGGCATCCGGCTGCAATGACCCAACAATTCCCAGTATGATTACCGCTCGGGTGTTCATTTTCGTATTCTTTTTCGATATGGCAGGAACTACCATGCCGCGCAGTTAGTAATCTCAAAGTCGCCCCAAGAATAGATTGCAGAGAAACTGACGATGCGCTCTCCAATATTCGATGACGGCAGCCTTTTCTTCAGTGCCCATCTTTGCTAAGGTCGAGTTGAATAATGTTCTCGCCACTTGCTGCACCTCCGCTAAATGATACATAGTTAAGACATGTATTTGCCACCAAAGCATGGACCACGTATATACCAATGGGATCCTGCCAATATTTTGCCAAGAAAGAAAATGATGGGAAAGCGAACTGTCGTCCAACAATTGACGGCAGCGTAGTGCCGTAGTGCGTGACGATAGTCGACAATTGATCTTCAAGCCCTACAATGCGCGATTTAATTCGTGGAAGCATGCTCTGTGATTGGAGGACCCAAATTACCGCGAGCACTCAGGGCAGGTCGCGTTAGTGCTAGTAGGTTCAGCAGCCGTGCTGCTGTGACAGTGGACGAGATCATCCAGTCCGCAGCGGGATTCTTTTCTGGTGCAAATATCGAAAGGTAGCCATTTGCCCTGGCGAGAGCACAAGAACATCAATTTCCAAAACAGTGAAAATCGAGCTGTATTGTGACACTCTTATTACGACGTACCCGCGCATCCCAAAGGCAACATGCTTCCCAGGACGTACAAAGTCGGCCCTCTCTTGACACAGAGAGTCCAAGTCATTATCCAAGCCCCAAGACATAAGAGCCGCGCACAATGCATAGACAGCCTCCATATCAGGTGGCTCTTTTGTATTTTCGTCCCTGGGTGTTTCGGCCTCCTCTCGCTTGGGAGAGGGCGCGGGGGAGACTTCTCTCTCCGAACCACTCTTGCCAATCGATGACAGCAAGGATGGTGAGCCTGGGCGACTTTTAAAGATGTCCATGAAGTTGTGAGAAATGTTTTGGGAGAAGTGTTGAGCCGAAGGTTTGGGAGAGGCTGGCCGAGATGGTATGTTGCTCTGGTCCATGCTGCCATGCTCAGAGTATAACGATGACGAACGGCGCGGATGCTGAGTTTGCGAGTGGATTCGAGACAGCGCGCTGTTTGTCGGTGGTGTCGCAGGAGGTGTCAACACCTGATTACCGTGTATTTCACTGATGAGTCTCTTGGTATTGATTTGAAAAGCAAGCAAGGGGGGCGCATCTGATGAAGATGAAGATAAATGATGACACATCAGCTGCGAATCTCCACGGCTTCGACGTCCATGACTTAAGTGCACAGATGGGTACTGACCATCTTCGGAGGTGTATATGGGAAATGCGGAAATGCTCTTTTTGATATTTACATGCTGGTAGCCGAGCCCGAAACTCTTACAGCTTCACGGATGAGGGATTAAGATTAGGCGATGTACCATTAATATCATCCTTTTGAAATGAAAATCAATTTACCTCACTTGGCCGTCGCAGCTAGCCAAAATATCATCGACATCAGAGCCACTAATTATTCGGTCCAAGTGACCGGTTTTAAGCTATTTGCAGGAGTTAAACCCAGTGGGAGGTTCAATATCGTTGAATAACTTCACTGACCTGCCAAATGTACGCAGTTCCGTCAACGCACGCAACTACCAGAATCTCGTCCAGCGTGCGCCAATGCACCGAGTCGATTTCATGGGAATGCCCTGTCAATCTGTAGCAACTGCGAAGAGGTGTATTAGTTTTAAGGTTCATATGGATGTAGCAATCGAGACCGCACCATCGCAAATCTTCTAAGTCAATTGAGGCTATGGAACGATCTTTCGATATGGAGAAAATGGAAGACTTCAATCGCTGTCCTGCATCGCTTGGAATGGGTACAAATCCCTGCACATATTCAGCGTGATTCAAGAACGATGCAAGGAGCTTTCCATCACTAGATCAAAGCATTAGGGCTGTTGTCTACACGCACCGTCCAGCATGCTAGCAACGATATACGTACTCCATGTTCCACACTTTAACCGTGCAATCCATGCCGCCACTCAGAAGAACATTGCGGCCACCGCTTTCGCGCGGGTGTGGTGCGTATATAGAGGTCACTGGTCCAATGTGCCCTTTCAACGTCAGATATGCCCCTTCTTCACGGTCACCAGCAGAATCACTAAAGACGCAACGGACGGGAATGATGCGTATTTCACCATTCTCTATCCCAAAGTTGCCTTAAGTCAAGTCTTGTGTTCGGCCGCAGAAGACCTAAAGACCTACCATAACCCTTTGCAATGTATTTATTAGAGACCGACGCAACTGAAACTACTTTTGGTGCTGGATCTTCAGATAACGGCCATAGTGACTGAAGTGTGAAATCTGGTAGTGATAAGGGTTAGCTTTGCCTTCAATGATGCCGACCAAATCCCACTCTCGCTCACCAGCATCAGGCAAATAGGCAGCGCCGGGTCCTTGACTCCCGGATAGAATCTCCAATTGCACTCCCCGCAACTGAGCTCCGAGTAAACTGGCAAAAAACGTCCATTGAGATATTGCGCCACCCTGTCTAAAGGACAAGACGTGATGCAGTCCATTTTGTTTTCCTGGAACATGGGCAATAATCGAGGTGCCATCAATGTGATCCTTTGTATCCTGAAAAGCGGCGATAAGAGTGACCGCACTGAAGCAGCAGGGATTCAGCCACACGTAACAGAATACTGGTTATGGTCGTTGGGTCACGCACCTGTTACCCTGAGAGTGTCCAGTATTCATGTTTCGTACATAATACGCAAGATTTCCTCGCGCAAATAATACCACAGCATCAGACGGAACAGATGCCAAATCGCTGGTTCGAATGACATCGCCATCAGGTCCCAGATAATATAAATACACAGTACTTGAACTCCAGAGTAACAGGGTCGCCGCCGAAAGAAACTTGCCGCCCTTCCATGATCCCTTGCCGTCTTCGCAGGGTATCTGACTAGTGAGCGAAACTTTCCCGGACTTTGCGGCAAATATCTACCAGTCGGGACAGCCGTACCGTTAAGACTCTGTGTGATCATAACAATTCCAAAGCTGCCTCGTCCTACCATACAGCACCGCTTCTGCACAGTCATAAGCAGGCTCTTATCGTATCGATTGATTTCGACCTTAGCTTCGGGCAGCCCCGTACTAGCATCGATGCGGTGTCTGATCTCGTGAGTAAATAACATGGCTTGCTCATTGAATGTCGAGACCGTCAGATCTCCGTTTAGGGTTATGGCAAAGATTTTATCAACGTATTTTGTTTCTGGAATGATCAGAACATACAAGACCGTAAGTACAATGCACCTCATACAGGCCAATGTTCCACCAGCTCACCTGTAGGATATAGGCACATGGACGCCACCCAGTTACCGTAAGTACAAATGGTTCTCAAGGTCTTGTGGTCACCACAAACAATCTCTGAAATCAATATCTATAACAGGAATAGATTGTCTTGGATGTTTACTCACACTCAGCGACGATGCATCAAGGATTGATACGACGTTTGCGAAGCCCGAACATATCACGTACTTTCCCGAAGACGTCATCTACCATTTTCCGACCATTAGGCACTGATTCTATCTCTTACAAACACACATACGTAAAATGTACCCACCTACCTTAATCCCAGTCACAGATCCCGGAAATGCTTCTTGATTCGCCTGCAAACAGCGTCCATCTGCGATATCCCACATGATAACTTCACCATCCTCCGAAGCTGTCAGAATGATATTTTCCTTTCTGGCTACACCTTCGACCTCAATCTTTCCGAGGGCTATGGCAGTAATGGGGGATTTATGACCGGAAAGAAGTGTCTTTGGTCTCAACTGGGGACGTGGGGTCATTTCCGGTGTAGCGTTTTTGTAACATGTATTGTGGTACATTGAAAACACGCACCTCCAGAGCCTTGCCTTCATCTACTGCAAAAATCCAGCCAACACCTCCGTCCATTCCCAGCACAATCGTGCTCCCATCATCACACGTTGTCAACGCCGTCACAGTGCAACTCGAAGAGAACGGGGTTGACAACCAACATGCCACGGGAAGAATCAGCGACGTCATTCCATGTATCTAAGTACAGAGACAGTCAAAAGAGCAGCGAGAGGTTATGCGCTATGGTGAAAAGCGTGTAAATATGAAGAGAAAGGAATGTAATGCAAATGAAGATCGAGGCAAAACGGTCTCGTCGTGCGATGGCTTGGCTCATGCTTAGGTAATCTCCTCCGATGAGCACTCTTGGCCTTGGTTATTGCGAATCATTGTTATTCTTTGATAGAACGATATTGGAAGTCTTTATCCTCGTCTGAACAAAAACGGTTGCAGACAGCCAAAGTTAACCCCGGAGGATACAACAAAGTTATCGGTCTCTCAAATCCCTCAGTACACAATCTACCTTGCGCCATCCGACTTGTCTTTCAATGACATCAACTCGAGTTAAACTGAGGCGTCTCGATAGCGCAGTACTGGTGTGCATATCAAAACCAGAGATCGACCGATAAACCATCCACTTGTTTTGTCGATACACTGGAAGGGCGACAAGTTCTTCGAACTCTATACTACCCTACCCCAGCGATTCTAATTATCAACTCGAGATGGAACGAATCCTCAGACCACCCTGAAGGACTTCACGCCATCCCTTAGTCTGTTGCGGGAACACGAAAGCGCTTGCGTACGAGAGGCAGAAGAAAGAATTAACGCTATATCTTAGCATTCGCGATATCCCGCGACGAAGCGCATGTTTAGCTCAAGCGGAGCTTATTCAGAGTCATTCCTCACACAAGCAGCCAAAGCACTAGTGCAGCCCAGACAGAACTTACCAATCAATCCCACAACTGAGCGCGACGTGAAGTCTCTCGATGAGTAGCTACTTCAGTGTTTTCTCGTGAATTCTCAATCGCAAGGGCCTTTGCATCTGCAGCACACCAACTTCAACGGAGAGGTAGCAACCGTCGCAGTAACTAACCTTTTCTGCAAGCTCATCTACTAGTTTGAGAGTTATCTTCAACACATCAGACTTAACTTTCATAGAAACATCTGCAAGTCTACCCATTTATCAAGTGGATCAGACTCGAATCCGAATAGCACACAACAGTTTTGATTGGGAAAACATTAAAGAATCCTTCCTTCTTCCTACGGTCACTCAAGCGAACCATCCTTCATGATGAGGATTAAACTCTGAGCTGTCAAGCAAAGAGACTACTGTCCAGCTCCCGAATACAATAGATTGGACAAGTTTTGTCATACTGTACCTACCATGGCTAAAGAAGAAGACGTTCGAGGGACGTACTGCTTGGATCACAAAACTAGTCTTACGGTGCAATCGCCATTGCCATATGCGCTGCAGGCCTTCAAATGGTCGATTCTCTTTCACTTTCTGAAATGTAGAAGCGTCCATGGCGTGTGGAATGAGCACTAACCCATGACAAGAATAGTAACGAGTGACCAAAATGAGATGAAAAGACAGGTGGACAAGGGGCTGGGAAGAAGTGTACAACGGCACTAACGATGCCTGTGTTAACGGTGGCAAGTTTGGCATAGGGTTGATAACTGCGCACAACTGGTTGAATCAACAAAGAACTGACCTACCACACTCCCCTAGCGGCATGATCAGAAACTGACGTGTACATTGTTTTCTGGCATATGCTTTCTATTCTGGTATCTATCTTAATATTCACTGATTAGTAGCCCTTGGTTAAGTTTTGTTTTTTATCGCTGGTGCGGTTCGGTGGAAGCGCTGACAAAGAAAGATGAACCATTTGCTCCATGTGCTGCTGGCATATATAGCCAACCTTTCATGTTAAACTGTTCGTGGCGGATGCATAAGATCGATTGTTGCCTTTACGAATGCTGTTTCCCTCGTAACATAAAGCTAGACAGATTCCACCAATCGTTGCGAATGCTAACTTTCTTCACGTTTATCGCTGGTACAAACAAAAGACGGCACAGCAAACGACGCAGTTCCCGATCGAAGTACCCACTCTTTAGGGATTTTGAAAAGGCATTGATCTAGCGCAAAATGGTATGAAAACAGTTAACAAGAAAAAAGAAAAAGAGGAGACGTCAAGGTTCTGCGCAGTCGAAGCAGTAGCGTATGTTATTTGAAAACAAAAACCTATATCCGATCAGAAGCCAATGATAAAATTATAATGCATCTAAAAAGTAAATTTACAAAAAGTGAAAGGATTATCGTGCCAGTCAATTTGTCCTAAACCCGAGGCTCGCTCGATCCAAATTCTACGACACTCGCGAGTTCTCGAACAAGCATTTTACCAAGAGTGTTCCAATTGGCTCTGATCACTTGCTCCTCACGTCGACCATACCGGTGTCGACTCTGTTGCCGAGCCCATATCGCCCACTTCAAATACTTATGTAGCCATTCTTTCAACTCAATTAATACTCGCATCTCATGTACAGAGGATACGTTAACGCGAATCCAGGCATCAATAAGGAAGCCCGCTGCACCCGCGGTTGCAGGTTTCACACTACCAGGGTCAGCGAACAAGATGAGGGCAATAGGATCGGCCCGAGTGGTATTTCGTAGGTACAGTCCCATGTCAACGCGTTGCTTCTCTTGGAAGGAAAGCAATCGTGGCGGAAGAGGGGGAACTGTAGCAGAGTTGGAAATATCATCCAAGGTAGAATCATCATCGTCATCTGGAATATTGTCATAATCGAACACATCCGAGGTTGCGGCCGATCCGGCAGGTGTTCCTCGTCCGCTGTTCACACCGCCTTGCCCTCTGGCAGCCTGGCCAGCCGAATTTACAACGCCTTTCCAACTGTTCACGCTGCTCCCCGTTAATCTGAGTTTTGAGTCGGTACGGGAATAGTACTCATCTTTGCCTGCAACCTCCGCCACATTCGGATAGAGGGCACCGCAAAGGATCGCGCGAACCATTGACGTGTTACTTGCAAACGTGTTATAATCACCACCGCCCATCTCGTCATCCGTAGAGTTACGATCAAAGTCGGTGCGAAACCGGCTCCGCTTGTCCACTAGGCCCGCATCTTCGAGGTTCCGGAGCAATTGTTGTCGTGCCCTCTCGATATTAGCCATACTATTGTAGTGCAGAAAATTGGCACGCGCGAAATCCTTCGCTTGGGGTATGAAGGACCGGTGAGATCCACCATAGGTATCTGCGACTTCCTTCCACATACGGAACGCATTCAACATGGTCAAATGGTCACTCTCCGTTCCGACAGCAAATTTTGATAAAATATGGGCTCGACCTTTCTCTTTCTCTTCGGGGTGGATGGAAAAGATACCTCGTCCAATTTCCATACCACCAGCGATGGTCAAGATCGGATCAAGACATCCCAGCATAGCAGCTTCAATCACCATCTTTCCAATCCATGGATCTACTGGCATTTTGGACAGAACGTGCCCAAGCGTGGTCAAATTTTCCTCTTCATTAATTGCACCTAGCGTTCGGAGCTCCTGCAATGCTCTTGAAACGTTGACAGGGGACGGTGGTTGGGGTGCGTGTGAGAACACGTCTGCACAGTGTCTTGCTAGTCTGAGAGCCTTCACTTTCAGCACAGTTGATTGCAAGTCTACTCGAAGAAGCTCAGGTGGCATAGAATAGGAGAGCTTCGCTTTCCGTCGGTGTGATAACACCGAAAAGTACATTCCAGGTCGACATCGACCCGCACGACCCGAACGCTAAGGATTGCTCGCATGAGTGAGTGTCACTTTCGAATAGGCGTTGCCTGCAAAGCTCACCTGGCGTAAATTGGACAGACTAGCCCAGACTGAACTTAAAGATGAAATTCGTCGATCTGCATCGTATGAATTGATACGAATTTTTCCAGAATCAATAACATACACAACATCATTGATCTGATGAAGAAACCTCGTTACTAAGAGTGAAAGGGCCTCAATCCAAACAGCAGTCTACCCACCGTAACACTTGTTTCGGCGATATTGGTAGATAAAATGATCTTCCTCACACCTTCAGGTGGCGTTTCAAAAATCAACTGCTGTGCACTGGTTGGGATGGACGAATGAAGAGGGAAGATCTTGAACCTTGACTCATCAGCAAATCCAACACGAAAGTTGTCCTCGTCCTTCAGCCGTTGCATAAGGACATCAATCTCTTGCCATCCAGGCAGGAAGCACAGAATCGCACCATCGTCCCGCGTGGTGCAGATATGCGCTATCAGTGCTTCGAAATAGTCATACGGCATCGGATCTTCCCCTCGAGGAGGAATCAGCGGCCCGGTCTCATTTGAAACCCAGTGCAGTGACTCTTTGCTTGGCCGAAATGGTACGGGCAGTGCACGGGAGTCACGCAGCAATACTTCAACGTCTTCCAGAAAGTACTGCTCGACCGGGAACATCCGGCCAGGGACGCTAATAATTGGCGGTGCATTTTGAGGGCCTTCGGTTCCGAAGCCAATGAAATAGTCCTGAAAGAGTTGTGTCTCTGCTGTGGCTGACATTAGAATGACGCGGATATCTGGCCTCTTTTGGAGGAGTTGACGGACAATGATCAAAAGCAGATCAGTATTCAAGTCACGTTCATGGACTTCATCCAAAATAATATGTGTGACATTCTTCAGCTGCGGGTCTTCCTGAAGACGCTTGAGTAAAATCCCCGATGTGCAGAAAACTACATGATAATGCGGCATTTAGTGTAGAAAATAGCATGCAACCTTCACGCCCTCACACTTACCGATATGCCCGTCTCTAGGGTCGGCGGTTGGTCTCTTGTTGTCGAACCGCACCTGATAACCTATAGCGCTCTCCCGCCCGAGGACCTCCCCACGTTCGTACGCCACCCGTTGCGCAACTGATATTGCAGCAATCCGCCTCGGTTGAGTCACGACAATATTCGCAGGTGTAGGCGATTCTTCCATACTGGCCATAGCGCGCTGTTGCTTGAAGTGGGCGAGGATAAACTGAGGTAGCTGCGTCGTCTTACCCGCACCGGTTTCAGCAGATAGGATCGTCACTGGATTATTCTCAATTGCGCAAATGATCTCGCGATACTGAGTGAAGATCGGGAGCTCGTTGTTTTTGAGTTCACGGGGAATAGGAATGTCCATAGGGCGAAACCTTCGGGTTGATCCTCGGAAATCCCTGTATGGCGGCTGTACAGAAAGTCCAGGTTGGTTCCCGAAGCCAAGCGACGCTTCGACAGCACCGCTATCGACAAGGTGCTCCTCAAACTGAAATGCATTTACGTCTTTCAACTGAGATAACATGTTATCTAATCGGGTAAGCGTCGACTCGGTGAGTTCCACTCGAATGGGCTGAGCAAGAAGGGTCTGCAAGCGCTTCTTCAACGGAATCGACAGCAATCTGAAAGCATCGATGTATTCCTGCGACACAATGGCAAGCAAGTGGGCGCAAAGATGGTTCCATGCTTTGACAGTGGCTATCTTTTTACTTTTCCCATGACCAACTGCTGTTATTGGTTGTACATCTCGACCTTCAAATACATGAGCTGCTAGACGAAGGCGAACTTCCCAACGACCCTGCTCGTGCCTTTTTTGAGGAATATGCCGCAATACAGGCTTGGGGACAGTCAGCTTGTTGCCATTGCAATAAAATGCGATCAGCTTTTTTTCGGCGTCATCCACGTCATCCGGTAACTTTGCTTTGGGAGATGGCGGACGAAGGTATTCCGGTTCCGCTCGATGTACATGATGCTGCTGATATTGTGGTTGCTGCTGCATGGATGAGCGGCTAAAATAGTCACTGCTCGGCGCTTGCCGATAGTCGTGGGTGGAAGATCCTGATCGCCAACTTGACGATCCCGCTCGACTTCCTCTCACGTTCGGTGCTTCCAAATGGCCCCATGTCTCGCCATGCAAATGAGTCCATTCATCCTCACGCAATCCATAGAAATGCGATAATGGCCCATCGTGCGGACTAGAGACGGGCTCCGGGCGGTGCAATCGCTGTTGCTGATATGAAGTATTGGGCCGGTAGCTTGGGCTGTCATCGTCCCATGTAGAACGTCCCCATGACGCGGAAGGCTGCGTTGTACCGCGTGGTGGTGTAATGGCAGGACGACTTGCCCAACTGACCTGGTCTTCGTCGTCATCCCAGGCGGATTTCACTGGTGCTCGGCTATCCCGCAGAAAACTTAGCGGCGCAATGGGTTGAGTTGGAATAGGTTTGACGGGCATGCGTTCCCAAGTGTCTGGTGGCGGTTGCCGCTGTCGGGGTCCTGGTGGTGCGCGTGATCTCGCACTATGCTGATGTGATCCATCTCGCCTAGGTCTTTTCGCTCCTTCGGCAGCAGCCAGCCAACCCTCCCGCTCTATCTGATCCCTTACCAAACGCAATAGGTTTTGACGGGCGGTCTTTTTGTTCGTTCCTTCTGCCGTCACGACGAACGGCGATCCTGTCGGAGTGGGGACTTCAAGGTGGGCAATAAAATATTGCTGTACTCCACCACCGCGGACGGATTGAGGTGTACGGTGTTCCTCAAACTGAAAGTCTGCTGCTGTTCGCAAGGAACTAAAGTATTTCTGCACAATGCGAAGATCACCAGTCATATCCGCGGGTTCAGCTGAAGAGCCACTACTAGTTGGAAACTGAGGTAGGGAGGCAAACGCAGGGGACGACGCATGCCGCGTCGGAGGTCGAGTGACCGAGGAGGTAGGTTGGGAATGGCGTGGTGAGTCCCGGTTTGAAAGGGGTCCGTCCGGCCGCTTTGACGAAGGGTGGCGACGATGATATCTGCTCATTGCACTGGTAAAACTCTTGCAGTTGGCGAATGAAAGGATAAGAACTGTCGGTCGCGAGCCTCGCACAGTCGCGGATGCAAGGTCAAGAGTGAGATTAGGAAATATATAGATGCCCCGTGGCCGAGCAAACCTATTCATAACGCAGGCTGTATGAAGCTATTGTAAACCGCAATGTCAACGTAAAAATGCAGATTTGGGCGGTAGCGGAGGGTGGAAATGGCAAGCCAGACATTGGGTGCAAATGGCACTGGAGCAAAAACGGAAGCTGCAAAACCAAAGCTTTGGCGACTTTTACAGTGATGGCTGACATCAGCATTTCTATTGCCATAGTAACATATCACGTGAAGCGCAGCACTCTTCGAGTCTAACGCAACGTCTGCCTTCCGTCGAGTCGTTGGCAGTCTTTGGGCTATTTGGTCATTCTCCACACACACGTTCCATCCACGTTCTGCAGCGTCCATATCAGATCGTTCAAAGTATCGTAACTGATCCCATGCAAAAGTTTAGAGTCATCTTAAAAAGTAGATCCTTCGGGAGGCTGCGACAGCTTCTTGTGCGCAGGATTCGCCATCTCGCTAAAAGACCCGAAGCGTAAATGAATCGCTTGCAAATGATAAAGAGATAACCTGACAAGACCCTTACCGTCGCAACTCGGCGAGCACAGTTTCTATTGTATAATGCCTCTTCCAGCTATCTAAACACCCCAATCGCTCGACCTACCAATATGATATTTTCGTTGATCAATAATGAAACCCCTCAATAATGTCGCATAGAATTTTCGTGTGCCAACTCACCTTGCCATTTTGCTGGTTGACCCACGGCAGATTGATACGGGAAACAAACGAAACGGTGGGGGGACGGTCAGGGTATTCGGGACCGCAGAAGATCCTAAGACTGTAGATGCGGTTCTCGTGTACCGTCTAGATTATGACCATCGCAGAAAGGAATTAGCTTGCATCCTTTTTTTCGGCAAGTGTTTGGCTCCCTAGAGAACGCACATGCCCAGGCCCAATGATTGTCCCATTCCAGTTTGACATCATAGTATCCTCTCCATCAGCGAGACCATAACTGATCGTTCCGTCACCAATACCCTTTTCACCCTTTTCCAACTCCTCGAGGAGCCGAAAATTACGAGGTACTAGATGTGGTAATCGGTCGTGATGGATGCGCGTCAAGTCAATTTGAGCAGCGAGGTAGAGCAAGATGGAGAGAGAGAGCGTGTGTGTATCGTATTAGAATATGTGACGGTACGCACGCATTTCCATACAAGAATCACCAAAAGCATTTAGCAAGCACCACAGCGAGATAAACCGCGCAAGTTCCCGCGTACCTTTGGCCATTTTCAAAAAGTGGGGAGTGGACCCTTTTGCAGGTAGTGGAATCAAAAGGTCAAACCACACAAAAAGGTCAGTAGCCCGCGATATGCACCAAAAAGAAGATGATTCAAAAAAACAAAGGCGATCAGATTGTTTTTAAACGACTTGCTACGAATCAAATCCCAGAAGGAGGCGAAAGGCCGCGTCATTTCCAAATTTCCTAAAACGGTCAAATTGAGTTTTGATCATCGCAAGCGGGGCTTTTGGGGAAGAACGGTTCAAGTAGAAGCAAGCATTTCTCATCTGCAAGTTTAACAAAAAAACGACTACGAAACAATGGCCGAAACAACCGACTTTGACTACTATGAGGCTTTAAACATTAAGCCAGACGCCAACGAAGAGGCCATCCGTCAGGCGTACATTAAGGAATCGGTGAGTTTAAGGTGGTGATGGAGCGCATCTAGAAGGAGGAGTGGCTGACCGCACGCTTTTTGCAGCTCAAATGGCATCCCGACCGTAACCCTGCTCCTGAAGCCACATCAAAGTTTCAGCAAATCGCGCAGGCATACTTTGTCCTCAGCGACAAGGATCGTCGCAGTGCTTATGACAGGGCTCGCCGTGAACACAAGCGGTTCGGCATGGACGAGAATGTGGACGCTTCGTCCATTTTCGGAAACGTCTTTGACGAACTCCTTGTCCCCGAAGTTCCCAATCCCATTTGGTTCTGGGAGCCTGTTGGTGGAATAGCTGGTTTTATGATGGGGTGCGTCTACTATTGCTACTTTTCGTTTTGGCTCGTAAGTCCCTTACTTACCGGCTGTGAAATAGTTTCATCGTCTTCAATATTCCCGGTGCAATCTTTGGTGCTTACACAGGGAAGAAATTGGGAAAAGTTCGTGACATGAAAGGTGTGTCCGTGTACGAGGCTTTTGCCAAGCTCGGCAAGGACCGAAAGGCGGAAATTCTCTCCCACCTTGCGCAAAAGATGTTCAGCAAGGGCTTGTGAGAGATGTCATTGGGTGGGTTATTCCTCATGGTTTTAGTAATAGATGAAAGACCTCATGGCACCTTGAAGATGTGGGAAAAAAACTTGTGGGTAATAGCAGTGGGGCGTTTAATGGGTATATATGGTTAGTCGACATTTTCATAGTGGGCTTTTGTCGCAAGTAGACAGAATCACAAGTTGGCGTATGTGTGTCCGCGGTTTAAGAACATATTATAAAAATGAAAATGAAATACAATCTTTCACGGTTTAGCTGCTTGCTTTCATTTGCGCAATATACGTCGGACTGACGTTATCGTACTCTGCCAGGAATAGCTGTTGTTGGTGCGCTTGCATCCACCTGGAGGCAAAACAAAATGGTCAAAGGCCAGGCATGGGATCAAAATATCGCAGCGACATACTCTAGAATCTGTGTGAATTGGTCTTTCAGCATGTCCACCGCCTCGGGTTCCATGTTCGTATGAGCGAGTAGGGTGGGGAAATTCACTGCAAACATGGACAATAAACCTCTATAAATCGAAAAAAGCAGACACTTTCCTCCCGTTTAACTCACCAAATAGGCGCAAAAGATGCTCAGCTCCATATAACTCGGCCATTGACTTGTCCGGAAACTTCTTCTTCATTTCCACATATTGCTGTCGCTCAAAGCGATATAAAAGAAGATTGCCAAGGGCGCGCTCAAAGTATAAAACTATTCCATCGAGCACTTCTTGAACGATATCATCATCCCTGCCATCAGATTCCCTGGTTACTATAACCAGTCTAACGATTGCCAGGCCATGTTCCGACATACCCTTCTTTCGCTCCTTTCTTGCCCTTCCCTTCCTTTAAAGATTCTCGGTATCGCTGCAGGACATCCACCACATTGACTTCACGCGGAAGTCTCACCAACTACGCGCCCAATAGATGCCGGCACATTAGCATCTACTCAAAGCACCGTTTCCGGGGTCCTAGCGTGAATGTTCACCTTTTGACTCTTTGTCACATTCTCCCAGTCCTCAATAAGCTGACTCTTTAACGACTCTGGTATCGATATTTTGATCTCTGGCCGCCTCAGAAACTCTTCTTCCCGCTCCGCAGTCGATTCCCGTGGCCGCTTCCGGTTCTTGTCCCCCTCCTTTTCCTGCTGTCTTTTGCTTTCCTTTGCTTTTTTGGATTTTAGGGATTCTTTAAGGTCGGCTTGTTTTTTGAGGTTATCTTCTGAATACTTTAGCACGCGTGACTCTGGGACCCATTCATCCCATCTGTTTTTACAAAGCAATGAGCTATCAAGTCTGGCCGCAAGCGATGGCTGATAAGACCCACGTTTGCTTCCATCCCTTGTAGTGCACAAAATAATACTGGCCATCCTCCTGTCCCTCTTTGCCCACCCAGTTTTCGGCCTTTAGCACCTGTAAAATAAAGTAAGTTGGACCAATGCAGTGTGCCAACGCATAAGTAGGACAGCATACCTTGGCCTCATACAAAAGAGGTCCGTGAAAACACAGAATCTGATCGCCTTCTTGGAATGCTAGAGTCATTGGGTAACAAGGAGTTCAGAGTTGGCGAATGCAAAAACCTGATCTCGACCTAGTCCTTTTGTCCAATCTGGACAAACGCGCGGTTCAAATCCGGACACCCCAACATTTTGCTCACCCAGCCAGCGTTTTTCCCACTTGGTCGCTGAGACATCCCGAATAATAAAATAAAGACAAACGAGAACTCGGTGGATAACATTCCATTTTAAACCCTATTATTTCAACGGTATTCACATTGCGCGGGCATCACAACAAGAACAAGCTTTCTTTTGTACAACAAAAAAGGCAACTCTCAACTACAAAGGTGTAGATGAGAGGTCGATATCGCTACATAATATAATTCTATTCTTGGCTGGCTTCACCGGGCATGATGACCTGAAAGAACCAGGGTATTAATATCGGTAGCAAAGACTTGCAACAAGACAAGCTATACATACATCATCAATCTTGAGAATCATCTTCACCAGCTGAGTCGCCAAGTAGAACTGAGAGCGCTTGGAAATAAGCGGGTCAAAAACGTGCTGCTCGCGCATATCTGAAATATTGTAACTGGCTCAGCAAGCATTGAATGCACATAACTCTCAAATCAATTCAATACTCACCGTTCGAGCCCTTCAAGTTGCAGTCGATGCCCAAGCGGGAGTTGGCCTCTGTAGCATGCCTAGATTTCACTTCCGCCAGAGTCTCGATGGGGGACAGACCAGAGTTTTCCGCCAAAGCGAGTGGGATAGCATCCAAAGCAGAAGCAAATCCGCGCATTGCGTACTGCTCAATGCTGGATACCTGACAAAAAAATCAACTTTATACAGTTGCCACACCAATAACAAAGATGTTATGCTGCATTCTTACCTCATCCGCTGCTGTAGACACCGCCAATGAGCAGGCAATCTCCGCAGCACCACCTCCGTACACAATGCGATTGTCTCGCACCAGGTTCCGTACGACGCAAATTGCATCATGCAAACTTCGCTTTGCCTCGTCAATAATCTTGAGCGGGAAAATATATGAGGGCCTGCTGAACATGTCACGATAACGAACCAGAATCTACCATTTTGTTTCCTCCACGCACAAACACAGTCACGGCACGCGTGTTTGCGCATTCTTCAATCACGAGCATGCGATCCTTGGTTGTACCAAAGGACAGTTCCCGTACGATACCCGCCTTACCCAACTTTTCTGGAGACAGCTCTTCGAAGCGGGGAACGATGCGTCCATTGGTAGCAATGGCAATAAGCTGTGGATAGTCGCTTTCAGTTAGAGTTTATAGTTGAGAATACGCGAAGGCACAAGTGGGTACCTCGATTTCCGGTCCTCCAACCCATCGAACAGCGGGCAGCTGATTTTGCAAAAGCAGGTGGTTGGCCTCATCATCGAATCCCCATTGGCAGATAACGAGATTCGCGCCACAGTCCTTCACTTGTTTAATCATCTCTGCAAACTTGTCCTTTTCGTACTGCTGCAATTTTTGGTATTCTTCCACAGATGTGATGTCAAGCTTGTGCTTGGTTTTTGGCTTTGGGGGCTCAAAGGGGCAGGTCAAGATTGCTAGTCGGGCGTCTCGAATCTCTTTTGGCATTTGAGGATGCGAGATGTCTTTGTCGACAACAACTCCGTAAACAAGTTTCGAGTCCTGCAGGGATCCTCCAACCTTTCCATCCACCTTAATCAATTCAAAATCCACATCCTTTCTGTCCAAATCCGCTACCGAAAGAACAGCATCCACTGCCATCTGCGCAAATTGGTCGTGACATTTTGAAACGCTGATGGAGTTGGCGAAAGCGTTAACATTTCAAATCAGGCCCTCTGAAGGCATTCAGTACCCACATTTTCGAGCCCAGACATGTTTTCGCCGTTCGCAGCAAGATGTCCGTGTTCTCCTTTCCAACAGGGATTTCGTCGGCGATCTTTTCCAATTCCCCAA
Organism: Spizellomyces punctatus DAOM BR117; assembly: GCF_000182565.1. NCBI lineage: Eukaryota > Fungi > Chytridiomycota > Chytridiomycetes > Spizellomycetales > Spizellomycetaceae > Spizellomyces > Spizellomyces punctatus. Next base: position 1,300,409 of record NW_015971542.1, read on the forward strand.
CAGCAACTTGACAAGCCCTCTCAAAACCATCCGAAATTCGAATAGGATGAATGCCCTTGTTAAGAAGCTCCTCCGCCTGTTCCAGCAAAGCACCGGCAAGCACTGAAGGAAGTTCAATCAGTACCGTGGTTATGGTTTGCCCTTCAATCACATTCGCCACACACCAACAACACCAGTCGTTCCATCTCCAATCTCGTCGTCCTGACTCTTTGATAATTGCACTAGTAGTTTAGCGATTTGATGCTCCACCTCCATTTGACTCAAGATGGTTGCACCGTCATTTGTGATTGTAATGTCACCGTCGGGAGAGATGAGAATCTTATCAAGTCCTACGGCATGCGCAAATTCAGCAAATCGCTTGCAACATTACTGCCAAATCCCTTACACTCACCACGGGGACCCAACGACGTCTTGATAATATTTGCGACTGTGCGAGCGGCAAGAATGTGCGACTGCGAATAAAGAAAGTAGATGAGTTATTACATTGCTTTCAGGCTGTCGCAGCTCCAAATAGAGTCATCTCAATCGAGTTCCGTCATGCGCTCCCGGATATTGGCCAAACCCCCGTCGCTCCCACAAATGAAACGTGCAGTAAAGCGTCTACGAAGGCAAACCAAAATGGGGCGCAGAGCCCTACAATCCCGCTTTCGCGTTCTAGATCATCTAGTCCAAACCACCCATGGCTTGCTGCCAACCCCATCTTTGACCAACGAGTTCCTCTCCCCCCAATCTTATCAACCAACTCAAATGCTTCCCAATGTCACGTCTAAACGCGAGCTACAATGGACTTGATCTGGATCCACATCACACCTTTTGGGCTTCAATCCCTCGAATGCGCGATTTCTTGCCCTGCTCACGCAGGATGATGACGGGTCTCCCGTATTCATCAGTAGCGTATACGGCGTTCATTCCGTTCATGGTAAGCGATGGATGGATGGAAAGACGGAAGGATGGATGGATGGATTCTTGAAAGTTGGGCGGATGGATGGGGGGCGAATGACTTGCTGCTGCTGCGCACAGACGCTGGCCAATATCGTGTCTTTGTCCGACTCGTTCAGACGCGCGTGTATTGGACTATTGGACTTTCCCCTTTTTGTCCCCGAGAACCTTCTCCGCCTGGCCCAACGTAGATGCTTTGACGGCGTAAGATTGGCTATGGACTACTGCTCATTGTGGACTACGACTCATTGTGTTGTCAGATCGTCTGGGTACATGTTTACCATTCAATATTTGGCTTCATCAGTGTCGAGATGAGCGCAAAACTGAACTGAATTATGATGTTCTTCAATGCATACATGTCATGTTTTCCGCCTGCCGATTCCACATGATTACAAATGGTCCTCGCTGCGCATAAGGCTGCTGCGTATAACTAACCTCGATGATGCTCACTCGGATGGCTGGATTGACAGCAAATGTTACCACTTTCGCGGGTGCAGCCATGCCCAAACCCTGCAGGGATGTTCATCTTAATGCTCCTTTACCATCTGAAAAGGAGCTCATCGTCCTTTTGTGCCAATATCCAAAGACGTTGACCAGACCCAATCTGGGCATCAAACGAAATGGAGGGAAATCCGCCCCCCCTTCAATTGAAGCTTACGCGTCAATCCCGCTCGAGTGAGCTCACTTTGCACACCCCCAGCCTTTTTACGTTCAAACCCCCTACCTCCATACCCCCCCCCCCCCCCCCCCCCCCCCCCGAAACCAAAAAGGTGGTGGGAGCGGAGAAAGTTCCAAGCTGCCGTCAACAATCATCCCTGAAACCTTTTAAACAAACTAGATATTACGTGATGTCTCCATCCAATATTCTTTATCTTTTTACAGTGGAACACTTTGACACCTCCAGTGATATCTCGCTCGTCACTTTAAGGTGGGCGCAGGGAGAAGACAAGACAAACACCGCCAACTGGCGGTCGCTTCTTCGACCTAGCTGGTCCATGTATTGCATTTAGGAAGGCTTGGAAATGAATTTAGCAATTGCAGCCTTTCAAAATGATGTGGACACTGCGCGAGCTTGCCTGGTGGCAGGGTGGATGCCCAACGGCGTTGTTCGATGGGATGCCCTCAAAGGAACATGGATTCCACCAACCGATGTCAGCGACATGTCTCCATTCCTTGCACGCGATCTGCCGGACGGGAAACACGTCTATGATGCACTACCGCTCAATCTGGCCGTGATCGCTGGCAATGTGGAAATTGTCAAAATACTACTGGAAGCTGGTGCACAACCTCAGGGCAAAGATGGGCGAAGCAGGTGAGTTACAGGTTTAGAGTAACTCGTCGTTTACAATTTGCTGCGCATTATAGTGAAGACCCCCACGCGCTATTCCATCCGAATGGCCTCTAATCGACCACCTTTTTGCCAATGATATATAGGTCAGCTTTGGCATGCGCCATATATGGGTCGATCGACACTCTTGAGATAACTGCCCAAAACTTCAAATCCGTCACGCAATGCCGCACAGAACACATTACCATAGCTCAGTTGATTCTACGGCATTTGGCATCTGAGAGTAACTCAAAGGAGATTTTTGATCAAGTTGTTAATCAGCCTCAAGAGGGACCACTTTTGCGTGGAATAACGTTACTGTGTCTTGCTGCGTACCTCGGAAAGTCTGAGCAAGTGAGAGTTCTATTGGAGGAAGGTGCCGCTGTTAATGCCAGAGATAAGAATGGTACGATTTCATCTTGTTTTCCGTATGAAGGATCTATTCTGAGATATCGTACATGTACAGGAGCGACAGCGCTGATGTATGCTGGTAAAGCGTTATTCTTTGACTGGTGGCGATAGCGAGAGGAAGCATCGGCGTGCTTATTGCTTCAATTTCCTAGCTCGTGATGGCCACATGGACGTCGTAAGACATCTTTTAGCATTCGATGCAAACACAGAATTAGAAGATGCAAATGGATGGACAGCGATACGGTATTCTCGCGCGTATCCAGAGATAACAAGATGCCTTGAAGATGCTCGTTCTCGGCGCATGGATGCTACTGTGAGTGTACCTACATCACCTTGGCGACAAGGGCAATCATTAACAACAAGTCAAAATAAAAGAGCGTACTTCCCAAACCACTTTTGGCAGATCTCAATGCAAAATACCCAAACTTGCCTTCATCGCTGTTGTCCTATCATGCCTTACGGAAGCCCGCGGACGGCTCCACCAGCGGCTCCAACACCCCATATCAAATGACGCCAGGCGCATCACCACAATTTCCGCCCAATCACTATAATCTCGTCGCTGCCATCAAGCAGCAAGACTTGCATGCCTTGCAACTGGTGCTCCAAACTTGCTCTGAGGATCAGATCAATCAGGTAGACCCAACTACGGGGTTAACACCGCTCCAATATGCCGTGCGTTCACGTCCATTCAAACATCCGGAAAGCGAAACGATCGTGCGTATCCTCGTTGCTATTGGGGGTGAAGTGAACACCGCCAACCAGCGAAGTGGAAAGACTCCTTTACACTACGTAGTGCGGGATCCATATCCCCACCCCGGCCCCTCGGCTACAAATGAGACTGGGGCAGATAAGCTACAGACGCTTGTAGAATCCGTCCGAGCCATGGTCCGATTTCTTGTTTCTTCCGGTGCCAATGTAGATGTTCCCGATTCAGATGGAAATAGACCGCTTCATTTTGCGTGTAAAACCGGTGATGAAGAACTAGTCAAGATTCTCCTTCAAGACGGTCATGCGGATCCAACTGTGACAAACAAGAGAGGACGACGACCGGTGGATCTATGCCGCCGGGGTTCGATGCGGGAGCTGTTAGCACAGGCTTCTGTAGCACAAAACTCGCACTTATCGTCTGGTACAAATGCTTCTACCACAACGTCATCAGATAAATCGCAAAGGCCTGACGACCTACCTCAGAAACATGTCCATTTTGCTGTCCCTCCCTCAACAACTACGCCTGCTCCAGTGGATGACGAGGACAAGATCACGACTCCAATGCTTAAATCATCCGATTCTGCTTACAGTAGCAACGAAGGTTTAAATGCACTGGTAGATCAACCGCTTAACCGTGATCAATCGGGAATATCACAATCGTCGTCCATGTCAAGTCTACATCTCAATGCAGTAGAAGATGACCGAGACGAAAAACTGACGATACCACAACTCAACCAGCTCGTGGCGCCATTAACCGGTGCACAGACTAATGAATGCCGGGAAGGCGAAGAACCTGCTTCTATGCAAAGCAGAGCCACCGCGCAGCAAGCCTTCTTTGATGTCCTCACCGCCTACGAGGATCGAAATTTAAAGCTGGAAGGCATCATTCGCGACATGCAAGCTGAGCAAGACCGCAAGGATTCGGTATACCAAGAACATCTAGTGCAACTTGAGCATGCTTTAAATGTGGAAAAAGAAAAGTCCGAACAGGCGGTTTTGGATATGAAAATGTGGAAAAAACAGTGTGCTGATGCGCAAAAGAAGGAAGCAGAGGCCAGAGAGTCGCAGAACGCTATGCACCTCGCTTATGAACGAGCGATGCGAATGTCGGCAGACTTGGCTGAAACGGTTGGACAACAGCAGCAGCGGATTCTGGAGCTGGAAAGTCTCAAAACGGTTCCTTTAGTAATCGCAACTCCCTTGCCCGGGGAAAGATTAGAATCGACGGGATTGGATACTCTAGATAGCAAGACAACATCAGAGCTTGATCCACGGCCTATCCATGTGCGACTGGCGGAAATTGATCTGCATTTGGACATTCTGCGTGCCAATGCCGAAGCGGTAGCAGCCGATATCCAAGAAGCAGAATCATCCTTGCAGCAAGTCCATCACAAACGCGATGCAGCGATATTGGAGACTAATGTAACACAACGAACCATTCAGACATGTTTGGGAGAGTTGCATAAAGATGAGCAACTACTCGTGGCAGAGTTATGTCGGTTGCGTCGCGAGCGGAGCGAGATAGACGATCAGCTGAAGCGTACTGGCAAGGAGCGCGATTTGCTCTGGGAAAACGGTGGAAAGGCAGCTGCGGCCGCAGCCGGTACTTCGGAACGTGACCTCAACACGCTGGCAACAACAATTCGTCCGATTGATGATGCCGGAAACCGATTGCCGTCGGGACCGGGCACAGGATTCGTCACTTTGGAAGCTCTGTTAAACCAATTCCAATTGGAGAGCTCTGCACCCGTACCATCATCGCAGAAACAAAGCCGTCGACGATCCACTTTGCGGTTATCAACCATATTTGATGCTCAGGAAGTGGATGTAGACCTGGATAGTGCTTTATTAAGTCGTTTACTGTATGCCGCTAAACAACGAATTCACAGCCTGAAAAACTCGTTGGCATCCTTGCAGACGTCATATGGCTCACTGCAGAGGCGATTGGATGAGCGCGAGGATGATCTGCTTGCAGCCAACCACCGAATCACCGAGGCTGAGGCAAACGTCCAGAGAGTAAATATGGAACGCACGGACATGGCGGGTGAGATCCGTGCTGTACGAGCCAGAGAACGCATCATATTGAGTCAAAGAATGGAAGACGTCAAACTGATCCGAAAACTTGTTGTCATTCTCCTTGGAAAACGATGTGTGTCGGGGGAACGAGTCGGAATTCACGACATCAAACCTGATGAGCACGAAACAGATGCGACAATGGGGTTATTGGGCAGAATGCAGCGACTGATCAGCGAGTTGAACCCATCGATTACGTCGAGACTACCACCCTACTCCATGGACTCTGCGTTATCCGATGAGGCACTCCGAATTCAATGCTCTCCAGCTCCCTCTGAATCCGGTGACTTTGACGAAGCGACCGATATTCAGCGCCGGGCGGAGCGGGCCCTTACCGTCCTTACATTGGCTATCGGGCGTTTTAAGGCGTACTTTGGACTAATTCAGGACGTGCTGACGGATATGAAGGTTGAAAACCAAAAGTTTGTAAGGGAGATTGTTAATTTAAAGAGGGGAGGTGCTTCGCGGGTCATAGATAATGAGGAAACAAGGATCCCAAACGCAGTCAGTACCACACAGCCATCGATACCAAACGCCGTTAAGCCATCTCCCCCGCAACCTGCTAGCGCTCCATCCAAACATCCCGTTCCCATACCAGACTCGACGAGATCGTCGTCGTCATCGTCGTCTACAAAGTCCTCGCAGTCAACCGTAATAGGAGTCAATGCCCCCAATCCCACACCATTAACAGCAACACCCGCCGTTGAGAAAATCCTTCAATCTCTTCAGCGATCCAAGTCCGAGTTGGCGGCACTAGAAAAGACTGCCGCAAGCACTCCGGCAGCAGTCGATAAAAGGGTCATGGATGGAAAGAGAAGAGAATACATGGAGATGGTCAAATGTCTGATGAGAGCCATGCGGGATGATGGTGACAAAGTGGTGCTGGAACCGACTCTATCAGAGACGTCTCAGTCGCCGTCTTTGGCATCATCAGCACCACCACCATCTTCACGACCTCCCACACCCACTCTTGAATCATCTCTATCTGACCAATCTCCTTCCTTGGCATCAGCTCCAGCACCTTCACGACCTCCCACGCCCACTCCTGAACCGTCTCCGACACCTAAAACCCGTGGCACACCAGTGCGTGATGTACGCAAGCATCCATCCCGAAGGGTAGCGATGGCCCAGAGTCGGAGCAATGCCAATGTGCTGCCAACATTGTATGAGGAAGGGGAGGAAGATGGAGAGTCTGGAGGGGCTGTAAAGGAAAAAAGTGGGTCTTTATTGGACAGATTGAAAAAGGTTGGTGGCAAGTGCAACTTGTGTGGATGCAAAGGTTGTTGTTGTTGTTGACATGGGTTTTGCATTCAGGTGAATTATCATGTGTTAGATCTTAAAAATGCCATGCGAAGAGATACGTAAAATCGTTTTGTAGCGTTGACGTCTGCAGCCGTGAAGAGTGCATTTGCTGCGCTGTTTTTTAATTCAAAACAAGGCCCACTCCGCCGTCATCGTCGTTGAGGCTGTTACAACGCCCACCATCACAACAGCCGCCGTGACCCCCGCCGTGGTCGTCGCCGTGGCCGCCGTAACCAGCAAACACCCAGCAAAATGACTCAGAGACTTAAATAAAACAACATCATATTGCACCCGCTATAATCCCGCAGGCTCAATGTTTTGCATGTTTCTCATCACCGTCATTTTCCTGCATCCGTTTTTCTTCCTTTATCTTGAAATTGTGCATCTCTTGAGAGACGAAGGGTGGCAAAAAATTGGACAACTCTGCGTGATGACGCTCACACACAGGACTCTTTAGTAAAAGGCGAAAGGGTCATTTGATTTGTGTCAACGTCGCAGAGGACAAGGAAGAAGGGGGAAATGCGAGAGTTGCTCCTTTTATAGTTCTGAGGGGAATCATCGGAAATTTATTCTTGATCTGATTGGTTGTTTTTGTTGGGATGGCAATGCTGGTCACGCGACCCATCGGTCATCGAACTTTCAAAGCGTCGCAAGTCGTCGACATGAAAGCTGATCTGAACGCCTACCAGTAGTACAGCGGGTACGAATGAAACAAACACCGTGTTATATCGTGATCAGAAACACACTCGTTTTAAACGTCAGAAGCTGAAGGCAGGATTTGCAATACCTAAACAAAGTGGCACTCGGACGCATATCGACCACCAACTTTTGTAAAAGATGAGTGTTTAAAAAGGTCCACCCTGGTTATCCAAGCACTCCATTGGAACCGGATTCAATCCGGATGACGTTGCAAAGAGTTTCCATTTTGGGTTTAATGAACTGTCGCGTTCATCGTTGACACTCCTCAGCTTTCCCTTTTGTCCCATCTCGTAGTGCTCCATTGCACTTGCGCTGTTTGCTGCTGGTGCTGCTGCTAAACAGTGTTGTTAGGCATTGACGCAATCCCTTGTGCTGTGAGAGCGTTCTGCATTTGGACTGTCTTGACATGCTTTTCTGAAAAGTTCATCTTGACAAAGGTTAGTGCATGTCGGTCGTGTTGCGACCATCTCGCACCCGTATGTGCGAGCTTGGTCTCCTTTCCCTGTCCGCTAGTTGCGCAGAATAGTCAAACTATATGAATTCAACCTTGTTTGTGGTTTAGGACATTAGCTTGGATTCTTTTCATGGCTCAAACGATTGAAGAGTGGCACGGTGGTGAACCCTTTGGTCTGCAACCCAACATGTCAGAAAACGGTGCAACAGGCACACCGCAAAGTCCACCTTCTTTACCTCGGCGTCCAGACGAGATACGACCACCCGAGCCTGCGCGGTCAGCATCTGGTGAAATACGTAGAGTACTTTCTCTTGGATCTTTACCATCGCCCAGCTTTCCGCGAAAAGCGGCAACAGCCGTTAGAGTCGGCGTCGCGGCCAGGTTTTTTTCGACTGGTTCACGAAATGTAGCGCTCCCTTCTATTCCACCCACCGATCCACCTGTCATAGTGAGTGAGGCACCAACAACACCACCCGCGGGCAGATCGCCATCACCCAATAGCGCGCAACCTTCAGTTGCTCAACGCCTAGGAAACGTATTGAGGCAGTCATCTTCCGAAAGCTCACTGCCGCCTAGCCCAGTACCCCAACGATCCAATTCATCTCGTCGTACCTCCTTCTCCCAGCCGCGTGCGAGTATTCCAAATGAAGGCAGGGATTCTGTGGCAGAGGCTGCCGCGGCCTTGTTAGCGCAGGAAGATGACGATGGGACCCCAATGGCAAACAGAAAGAGAAATGCAGACTTTCACGAATTGTTTCCTACATTGCCTAGAGATGAACTGCTAGTGGAGGGTACGTCAAGCATTGCATGGTTTCCCTCAAATGACAACTTCTGACCCTAGATAAATATCTCAGACTATTCTTGTGCGTGGCACAAAGAAGTATTGATACAAGGACGACTGTATCTGTCGCAGGGACATGTAAACTTTTACGCCAACCTCCTTGGTTGGGTGCATTCGGTGCGCAGCTGCAGGTTGTGCGGAAAATAGGAAATGGTCTAACTGTGACTTTGTCTTATGTGCAGGTTGAAATTCCATTCTCGGAGATAATTTCCATTGAAAAAAAGAATGTCGCCGCCATCATTCCGAACTCGATAGAGATTACTACGATCACAAATAATAAAGTTTGTCTTTTTGCTTACATCGGCTCACCTTGCTTGCATTACATCTAACGGTCTTGTAGTTCTTTTTTGCTAGTTTCCTTCATCGTGAGAGCACGTACAGCCTCATCATGTCCTTGTGGGACAGTGTGGCAAACAAGACTATTCAATTGCTTCCCATTACAAAAGTTTCTGAAGGACCGTGTTCATGTCCACCAGAACAATCCTGCGAACTGTGCGCCGGTCTTCGGGATTTTGATCGAAAGACAAATGACAGAGGCAATCATCGGGGACGCGATATGGAGATACTAGAGTCAATGAACCTACGCAGAAGCATGTCTCTCGACTGGCTGCGAGAAAGGGCGGATAGTCAGGAACTTAGCAAATCTTCATTGACGCTCGACGCGACCAATGGACCTGAAGGTATTTCAAAGGACACGGAACCGAACGACGACAAGGAAAGTGGGCATGACAACAAAGATCGTGGAAAACTGGGCCAGCTATCTCCCGAGACAATGCGCAAAAACTCCAGCGGAGGGAAAGAGCGCTCACTTAGCTTGCCAGAGACGATTTTGAGAGAGCAAGTGAAAAATCTAACTGCTAGCACAGTTGTGTCCAAGACCGAAGACGAACCAAAATTCCCGGAGGATTTCGTCTCACCGATAGAAACGGTCTTGTCTTCGCCACTGACGCCAGCTGCAGTGCGCCAATCGGCCAACTTGCAACGAGAGTCTCAACCGCGCGGTTTGGCGGAATTGGCTGACGTCCAGCTGGGACAGCAATCCGAATCGATATCACCGAAATCAAAGGAGATGTCGTCCCTCCCGAAAAGTTCGGATGAAAACCTGGGTCAAACCATTCCACCTCCACTACCAGCTAAGAATCAGCATATCGTACATCAAAAGATCCATATTCACACGCAGCCCCACATCCATATTCCGCATCGCAAATCTTTGCATGAAGAAGCGGGATCTAAACATCGTAAACGAAACCGCAAGCGACCGAAATCCGTACACCTGGCACCTTCATTGACTACCCCTGCGACATGTCCATGCGAGGCAGATCATAAGAAATCTATCATGGTTTTGGATGCTGTATTTGAATGCTCAGTCAAGCGGTTGTGGGATTTATTATATGAATATGGATCGACCAGAGAGGGATTTTTGAGGAGCTTCTTGGAAGGCCGACGAAAATGTCGAGGTACGTGACAGCTATTTTGTTGGGCATGCACGGGTAACTGCTCACTGATCTTCCATGAATAATAGAGTTTAAGATGTGTGACTGGGTGGCTGCTGATGTGGACCTTGCAGACCCAACGGAAGACGCACCGAAATCGGACACTGTACAATATGATGCAGTGCATCCCAAATGGCATAGGAAGGTGGAGTATATCGTCCCCTTGAGTAATTCACTCGGTAAGTGAATATCAGACTTTTACATTATGTTACAACATCAAGATTGACATTTTGAATGGATGACATACAGGCCCCAAACAGACTCGCTGCAAACTCCACGAGACGGTACTACAGAAAGACAAAGAACGGTAAGGATATATACCAGCAGCAGTTCTTTCCTCCCCTCGTACTTACATATCAACAACATAGACACATTTGCCTAAATCAAATTTCCCAAACACCCGATGTTCCCTCTGGTAACGCATTCCAATCACGCGCGCGCCTGTGTCTCACCAGCGTTAAACATCGTCAGACACGGCTTCGAGTCTCCTGCGAAGTGGAATGGCTGAAGAGTTCCTGGTTAAAGGCGCCCATCAATAGTGCGGTTCCTGAAGGACTGAAAAGTTACCACGCTGAACTGGAAACTGCCTTGAAGGAGTATATTCTGGCTCATCCGGAATCTCATGATGACAAAGTTGGCGCAAATGGCCATACACCCGAAGAATCAGAGGAAGAATACGAAAACGATGGTGAAGAAGTAGACTTGGATGACGGCTACGGACCTGACAATAACAACCTCGCCCACCCTCTCGAAAGAGAACTTGCTGAGGCAGAACGATTTGAACAACTTTTGCGTAAACGTCGTGGATACGCCCAAGCTCCTCAACGTGGCCTGTTTACGCTCTCACCCTTATCTTCCCCCCCTGGACTTAAATTCTCGACGCCGACCGAAGGAACATTTATGAAACCTTTTGTTCGTCCTGCCAAAAAGCAGCCCAAATTTGGTGGACGAGAGTTTAGGAGGGCTTGGGGTGTCGTGTGGAGAAGTTTGAGCACGACGGTTGGATTAGCTGTTGTGGTTTCCGTCTTGATTCTGTTTGCTGTAATGTGGTGGATGATGTTTAGGACGTTTGTGAAATGGGAGGTTGAGCGAGTTGTCTCCGAGGCCATGTCGAGGCAAGAGGTTGTTCGTATGTTTGGCGGTTAAGTTTGGACATGAAGCCACGTTGGGAGAGGATGCAGTGTATGTTTCTTTTTTTGTGTATATAGGGTTTAGGGAGTGAACATTATTTTGTAAACATTTATCTCAGAAAGAATAACTGATTCTTTGCACAAGGTTAAGATATGTAATTACGCAGTGAAACATGATAAACATCTCCCAAATATAAGGATACGCCCAACATTCTCCTACCATATCCATTCCGCCTATATACCACCTTCCTCCACCTTCTCCAATTCTTCTCTGAGTTTTGACGCCGTATATCTACGCTCTGGATTCCTCTCCAAACACCCTTCCAAAATTAACAATATCCCGTCATCAACCACTTCCCCACTCAAGAATCTCACCTTCTCTACGCCCCCTCTTAGCTCTGTCCCATGAACCTGCAGGCCGCTCTCAAAGAACCCTTTACGAGCTCCCATAATCAGTTGCAATGTGGTGCGTGCAAGATGAAACGGTGCTGTGCCTGTAATGAGTGTGTAGAGCGTCACGCCTAAAGAATAGATATCAATCGGAGTGGAATAGGGTGTGCCGGGCGTGAGAAGCTCGGGAGCGCTATAGGCTTCGGTACCGCGACCAAGCCCGTCTTGAAGTGTTGGTGAAGGAGTTGATGCACGCGACGCTATTGTGACTGGAGACGGGGATGGGATAGTCAAGTGGGGGATCTGTGGTCGGGATTTTGGAGTTTGATTTGGTGAGGGTGGTGTTGGGGTGCTTGTTTGTGTATGACCACTAGACGATGATATCGATCCTGTTTCGGTTTCCTCCATTTCGTCGACCGTGGGTTCGGGAATAAAGCAGGCGTTACCGAAATCAGCCAGACGCACATCCAGAAATTCAGAGAGCTGTTTCGAAACGAAAAACACATGAGGTTGAGGTCATCATGTCGGCCATCACTACAACGACTATCTCACCAAGATATTATGCGGTTTAATATCATGATGCACGATCCCTTGTGCGTGCATACACTCTACAGCACTCGCGAGCTGCCGAGCCCACTTTAACCATAGCCTCCTCCCTACGCTCTTTTTATTCCTCAGGACCCAATACCACATATTTCCTTTTGGTAAAAATTCGAGTAGGAGTAGTAGCCGTGGAGCAGGATCGACTTTTACGGTTCCATCGGTAGACGCTGATAACGCAAGTTCGCTACGCACAGTCGGATTATCAACATCCGCTTCATCTTTTACACCAATAAATTTGACAATATTGGGATGAAGAGGACTCAATTTGCGGAGGATGTAGACTTCGCATAGACCTATCGCCTGGGCTTCCGGAGTTTGATGCATGCGTTTAACAGCACAGGGAAAAAATTCTGGTGATGGTGTTGGGATTGGGTTTTCAGGGCTCAGCTTTGGGAGCGAAGATGGTGTCTGCGGATGTGGGGATGTAGGTGGGAAGGCGGAGCGGCGAGGACTTCCGGGTTCTGTGAGAGTGTAGTACCCAAGGAAAACTTGGGCATAACGGCCCTCACCAAGGAAATTTCGCTTGGTAGGGAGAAAGGTCAAATTGACATTGTCCCATGTTGCGGGTGAAGTGATCACGCTCACATTTTCTTGATGGCGTTGTCTGGCTCGTTCTTCTGCAGCTAGCAACTGAGGAGATTTGCGGCCGGTTTCGGGACCTGCACCTGCATCCACCAGCAGGTGGTCGCGCAGGTTATTCTGCTGACCTGGGGTGGAGGCAATGGTAAACTTGCTATCATCCAACTCTACAAAGCCGCGACGTGTGCTGGTGTTGGCATTGGTAAGGAATGCAGCTTCGACATCTGGGTCTCGGTTGATTGGTGGGGTGGATATACTTGGTATTGGCGGAGAGGATAGGGCCAGAGGCACTGTTATGGACCCGCTTACATCCTGCCGTTGGTTGATTATATCTTCGCTCGCCTCAGCTCCTGATAATTCCCCTTTTCGAAGTGCGTTGAGTTCTTGTTCGGTCATATTCACGGCAGGTTTTAAAATAGTGTGCGTGACATCAAATATCGAGTTTTTTGACTTTTGATTCTGCATCTTGCGTTCGGTACTCGGAGGCGGTTGCGGCTTTGAGGCAGGGGAGCTGCGGTAGAAAATCGATCCTTCCTTAAATACCGGTTCCTGGGGTTTCTGTACGGCCGGAGTGAATTTTGAGGCAGCATCCGTAGGAGAGAGTTCCAACGCCCCCGGTGGTGTCGAAACCCCAATGGGGCCCAGCCTACTTCCCTTTTGCTCCGAGTAGACAAAATCGGCTGCACCATGCTGTTGTTTCTGATATGGCTGATATATCTGTTCAATATCTACAAACCCTCGTCGAACATCGCTATTGGTCGGAATTGAGGGAGCAAAGGGCGGGGCGGGACTAGCGGATCGCTGCATGTTGTTATCACTGTTACGAGCCGAGAATGCAGCAGAGGTTGTTCCAAGATCGAGTCCACTCGTAGAAGCAAGATCTGAGTTTGCAAATCTCGGTCGTTCCTGAGGCATTATAAATGAGTCACCAATATGGCGCCGGGTCGATATTTTGCGCCAGGTCAGTCAAGGTGGTCCAGTGGGGAAGAGCAGCTGCGAGACAATGTGTTCGAGTGTTGTGGCAGTGTTGGGTGTGAGCAGTCGTTGGTTATAGCTTGGTAAAGCCGATAACGCGACTGCGAGACAATGGTAATCTGTGTGTATTCAGAGAGGCAATCATGGAGAGCGGAAGGCCTCAAAAGAAAGCAGAAATACAAAGTCCTGCGCAGGATTGCGAGAGCGGGTAGAAATCCAGGGATGCCGAGGGCAAGGCAATGGCGAAAACGTCAGGTCTCGTTCCAAACCCAGCGAGGCGTTTACGTGTCGAGTACGTAAGCAATGTCGCGAAGGGTGACTGTGGATGATGAGCCTTTCTGCTATGGGGCCTTGGTTTTTGGCGAACGGTTTTGTTCTTCTTTTTGAGTATTCCTCCAAGGACGGTGGAGATCCGTACGCAGCTGCATTTGCACTAGAAACTGTGTGCAAGGAGTTTGGCAGGTCTTGGTTTTTGAATGCTGGAAACCATGTCATGAGGAACCAGTAGTCGATGTCGTGTGCGGGCATTCAGGACAACGTTCCGGTATGGGCGGACAGCAAGGTTTCTCCACCATCCATATGCGTCGAACCGAGACAACGTTCATGGTCTTCCCTTGAGCTTAAAACCTTTGAATGTTCCTATGACCGACCCAGCCCTCCACTGCGTTGTGGCGCAGTCTAGATCATGTCATCCTGTTTATGACAGTTTTCCCCATCTGTTCCACTCGACATCTCGCAAACGTCGTCGCAGTCAAGCGCTACTGATACCTGATACCATGAGCATGAGCAATCCCTTGAGTGACAGTGTCGCTAGATCTTCGAATGGAACCTTTACAGAGTTTGATCAAAGCGTTTTGCTAGAAGATTATTACAAAAGCAAGGGCGTGGCTGCGAGACCCGGTCTATGTCTTGGGTATTCCTTGGAATGGATATCAAAGACGTTGCAGGGAAAACAAGGTGAATTCTATGAGAAGGCTGGAGATTTGGAGACTATCGAGCGACTCAGGTAGGTGTGACAATAGCATATGTGTTTACTATCAATGATACACAGATTAATCAAAGAGCAGCAAAATAAATCGTAAATTTCCCGCTCTGATCTCATACCACTCAGTTTCCCCTCTGGTCAAAGAAATTGCCGCACCACTGGCCCTGCGTGTGCGAAAGGACGAGACTGATCCCGTGGGTGCGTATACTTGGATAAGGGAAGACAACCGGTAAGGCATACATTTTGCAGAAAAATTGGAATTACGTCCTTATAAGACTTGGAATAAGGTTTATAACCAATAAATGCGAACCATTCGGCTCCCTGATCTTCCTTCCGTCGGAGTCTGAGGATAGGATAGGACACACTGTTGCTGTGACAAGCTACATCGAGTCAACCGAGTGGGTATGGTCTTACTTTGACCCGAATCAAGGCCAGATGACAATTAAACGACCTTTTGACGGGAAAATTTGTGGACGTTACTATGAAGAGATGCCCGAAGGATCTGATACTCGCATGATGATATACAAGGAAGAGGCTGATGCTGATGTGTGGTTTCGCCAGCTACTCGAGTATGAGAACGCAAACGGTTTCGTTCGGAGGAAAAGGATTGATGTGTGTCCGCGAGACTGAAATCGGTAGTATAGTGGCGGTGATAATGCAACGATAGGTTGGGCAACTGGAGAGGGTGAAGGGAGATATGTCACGCATTGTTTCCGTTACAATATATATCACGGATTGTTGCCGCGGATGGGGGAAGGTTTGCTAACCATCATAGGCTTTGGAAGGTGCCAAAAACATTTGAGCAGGCTCCCATTTGACTCTGGGAGAGGTGTCCATGGAGAAGGCTGAACGTGTTGCAAAGAAGAAGTTGGAGGTAGAAGAATCATCGCCAACAATGTGTGATAGACGAGGAAGGCCATCTGAAGGCGGCGAGAGACAACCATTCATGCTCTTGTCGCTGTTGTTCCTGTTACTGCTGCTCGTGCTGTGGCAAGATACTGAAAAAAGACAAGCGCTTTTAAATCTTTCTTCACCCTCGAGTAATGGAGAGCTCCTTCCGTGTGTTGACGAAACTCCAGCGAAACGATGTCGGCGATCGAAACCCGTTGCTTTGCCAAGCAGATCCCCAATTGGGAGGAGAGTAATACTACCAGAAAAGGTAAAATTATACACGTGATACCAGATGTCCGAGACCTTTTTGCAGCTGCGGCGACGGCCCGATACGACCTACAGGACGCATTTATTTACAGATGGACAGCAGCTCGACGAGCTCCCTTACCGCACTGCAAAGGATGAGCTTCTAGCCAAAAGACGGCGACGGGACGGAATGTGTTAAAAGTCCCAAACGAACGAAATAATCACTGTGCCATCAGCTGTTTCCATGGTAATCAATCATAGATTTTGCTTACTTGATGGTGATAGGAGGGCGATCGCGTCATTTCTTGGAGTCGTTTCGTTTGCCTCGTTCGACCACTTCCATCCACGCCATTTACCACAAGTAATTAACGACAACACAATGACCAAAGTGAACCCAGAGGCTCCAGAGGGTGCTGCTGCTCCTGGTGCAGACAGGCCTCTCATTGCTGAGGCAACCACAAAGGCGACCAACATTACATGGCACGAAGGAGCTGTCAGCAGGGAAGAAAGAGAAAGCTTGCTCGGACACAAGGTATATTTGCGCATAATGCACAATAGCATCCGTCAGCTGGCTGATCTGGTACACTCTTTTGATAGGGCTTGACAATCTGGTTTACTGGTCTCTCAGCGTCCGGAAAGTCAACCATTGCCTCAGCTTTGGAACAGCACCTGCTCCACAAGGGCACAACAGCCTATCGTCTCGATGGCGACAATGTTCGATTCGGTTTAAACAAGAACCTGGGATTCTCCCCCGAAGACCGGACAGAAAACATTAGGCGAATTTCAGAGGTTGCAAAGCTGTTTGCTGATGCGGCTGTGGTGGCCATCACGTCTTTCATCTCTCCCTACCGGGCTGACAGAGACCAGGCCAGGGAGTTGCATGAGAAAGCTGGGCTGCCTTTCATTGAAGTTTTTGTGGATGTGCCGATTGAGGTGGCAGAACAGAGAGATCCGAAAGGCTTATACAAAAAGGCTCGAGCTGGGCAAATCAAGGGTGTGTTCAAGATGGAGTGTGTAACCAAATTGGAATTTACTGATTATGCGTTTTGCTTTAGAATTTACTGGTATTGATGCGCCCTACGAGGCGCCGGAGAAGCCAGAGATTCACCTCCGCTCTGACAAGGAATCCGTTGAGGACAGTGTCAAGGTTCGTATCGCTATATTCCAATCTTGCGTGGTTTAATTGCGCATGTTTAATTCGAGGATATCTCTACGATCTACAGAAAATCTACGAATACTTGAATAACAAGGGATTTTTGTCGCTGAGCCAGTGAATCTTTCGGGGAACACTCTCACTGTCTGCGTATATTTTCCAACTAGAAGGTCTAGGTAGACGAGATAGGAAACCAGGAGGAGTTACAACCGAGACATTATGAACAGAAGCACAGAACAGCAATTAACCATGTAATTAGTATTTACATTCGTATAGAAAACAGACATGCCGTGATCAAAACCAAAACATGAATCCATATTCAGAAATCAGCTGTCCTCCTATTTACGCTGCATATTGTTCCTCGCATCGCGGTCTCGATGTCATATCCCTTTTGGATGCCCTATTGCCTCCACGTACGCTGGCGGTGGCGGCTGCGCGCCGCCATCATTATATGTATCTGGAAACGGATTGTAAGGAAGCGGCGGCGCCTGATAGTAAGTTGGAGCAGCGTCGTACGCAGCCCCATAAACCTGCTGTGCTGGGGGCGGCGGACCAGCTGGTGGGGGATAGGCTGCTTGTCCTTGCAGGGGATACACACTGTACTGCTGCTCCGGCGGGTTCTGCCAAAGAATTCGATGCGCCTGTAGACGTCGTTGTCGTATACAGTAGCAAAATGCCCCTATGCATATCAGGGTTATGAGGCCAGCGACGAGACCGCCTACGATTGCTGCAAGGGGATTAAATGCATTCCAGCCTGCCGGACAGGCCCCGAAGGCTTCTTGGCAGCTCACCCCGCTGGCGAAAATATGGAATCCATTAGGGTGGCCGAAATACAAAAGTTTGGGAGGACATGTCTCGGCCATAAACTTACTTGCAAATTCCGTCGCTGAACATTCCTACGTAGATGCCATTGCAAGTGCACCTGCACAGCGCATTGACCGGTGTGGCATAAACTAGGAGGATGGCGGCAAAGGAAGAGAATGCGCGATAGCCTAAGGATCCCCTATGCCGATCCATGTCGGACAGACTGTTTCTTGTTTGAGCGAGATTTGACGGTAAGGAACTCTTTAAACCCAGACGAACAGAAACAAGGGAAGCTCGGCCTTGGCAGTGAGATATCCTATCGGAGCGTTACATCAAACGTAAAGCCATGAGATCCGTTTCATTACAAATGACGTTCAGGATAACAATTGCTGACCCCAAACCTCCACCATAGACTCAGAACTGGTAACAAAGGAAAAGGGTTGGCGATGCGCTGAACCTGAAGGGATCCAAGACCACCCTGCAGGCCAACACGTAATGGACGCGTCTCGTAAGCCGGGTCACGAGACTTGCCGACTCTCGTCTCTCGTCGTCGTCGTTGCTCAACTCGAACGTTAAGCACACTGTCGGCGTTGAAGTTGGTGGGTCAGGATGACAACATCGCGAGAGTCGACGGCCGCTGGAAAGTCGTCGGCACAAGCTGCTTCTGTCAAGGATATATGGACTTTGGTGAAGGAGGCCAAGGAAAGGGAAAAAAAGGCTGCCGAGAGTGAGTCTTTTGATGACTGTTAACACCGCAACCCATGTTTAAATAACCAAACTCTGTGGGTGCATGAATAAGGTCCTGATACATCCATTGAAAGCACATTATTCTTTGTTGGAAACAAAAATGCCGGAAAGTCTTCATTGATCTTGCGATTCTTGGATAGAGGTTTGACATCAACGCTTGGTTCCACTTCGTGTGACCTACTTGAACACCCTGCTTGTGCCCTTGATATTCAGAGGAGCCTCCAGCACCCACTGTTGGTTTAGAATACACATTTGGACGACGAACACGGGGTGTCAATGCCGTTAAGGACGTGGCCCACATCTGGGAGCTCGGTCAGTTACACCAGTATTGACGGAGCTGGGTAGAGGCTCATCTTGCAAGCTGTCTGCAACAGCGGGTGGCATTTTTCTATCGGATCTTATCAAGATTCCGGTCAACGAAGCTAACGTACATACCGTGACATTTGTGATCGTCATTGATCTTTCCGAGGTAAGTCTCCTGGCATCATGCTTTTCACAATTATTACCAGTTAACCCACTTTGGCCAAGCCAGCAGAAGCTCTCAAAACCCTGGAACATCTCATAGGAAAGATCAAGTCGACTGTCAACTCCCTCCTGGATAGCTTGGAACAGCGGGGATCGAAGCGACCAAGGGCTATGAGGGCGTACGCGTGGAAGAAATTTGGCGCTGAGAATGTGGAAAAGTAAGTCGACATGTCCGTTTTACTTGTACGACTTCCTTTTGGAATTCTGGTCTGATATTGGACTCTTACGATGAATCAAAGGGAATTCTTGGATCCTTGCGCTGCACCAATCGTTGTCATTGGGACAAAATACGATGTATTTCGGGATATGGAATCGTAGGTACAAACCATCCAAAATGTTTTGAACACAAACATCATAATGGTGTTAATCAATTTTGCCCATATAATAGCGAAAAGAGGAAAATGCTTGCCAAGACGTTGCGGTACATCGCACACACCAACGGAGCGTCACTCATGTTTGTTTCGCAAAAGGATGAAAACACTGTAGCAAAGGTTCTTTACCTACTATCATACTGAAAGCCGCAGTTATTGACTTGTTTATGTACTACAGTGTCGGCAACTTCTCAGCCATCATGCCTTTAAAGGGAGCTCTCCTAAAACCATGTCAGTTGATCACAACAAACCTATCGTTATCCTAGCAGGTTGGTATCTCAAATTCCTCGCCTTCTTGAAAAAAACTGACACTGGACATTTACAAGGCCAAGACTCGCTGTCACATATTGGACCACCGCCGTCAGAGATGGGGCGGGACACTGTGGGCAAACAATCGGCCGCTTCGTATCGACAATGGAAAGCCGACTTTGACAAGTACTTTCCGCCGGTTACAACCGGTACGTGGTTTACAGCAGATTGATAATTCACGACGCAGAATTATAATCCGTCTGGATATTACTAGATGTGCAAAAGGAAATAGTGGATTTCTCCAAATATCCGGAGCAGGCCATTGACGCTTTGCGTGCACAGAAAGAGTAAGTTTATATAGCTTCACCCACCGGAACCGCTCAACGCTGACGACTTTTATCATCACAGTGAAGAACTAGAAAAACTCAGGCGGCATAACGAGCGAAAAGCAAAAGAAGTTGTGAGTCTTACTGCCTCCGCTTCGAGCGCAAAGGAGACACGAAGGAGGGAGCGGGCAGCACGAGCTGCTGTTCAGGCCCAATAAGCTTGCGCTGGCCGTTTTGCGTTATCCTCCAGTCCCGATTTCGATCTCGACGCTAACGCTGACTGCCATGATTTATAATCATTTGTAATCAGCCACGCCACACAGCTTTGAGACCCTTCACTGCATGGAGTTTCCATTTGCAAACATCGATTTGTTCAGTAGGATTTCCTTACAGAGGATTTAGTATAGATAATACCACCATGTCCATACCGCCCAGAATCCCAGAATTAAAACTAGACGTTTCTGATTCCGACTCTGACAGCGACGATCGACCTCTGAACGAGGACATGAAAAACCTGAAACTCGCCTCAACGTCATCAGAGTCTATCACCTCTTCACTGTCCGTCTCTTCTTCCTCTTCAACCCTATCACCAGCTTCTGCACATGCCGCACGTCCCCCATCCGTAACCTTTAAAGTTCCCCTGCCACCAAATAAGACCAAGGTAGAAAACTCTCTCAATGCGTTTCCAATGCTGGGTGGGCCGCAACGAGCTGGAGGTTCGCTACCAGGTAGACGAAAAGTACCTTTGGGACCAGGTTTTTCGCCGTTAGATTGGGCTCGGCTTACAATGTCGGGCCAAAACCTCCGAGGAGTCTCGCAGCTTGCGCGATATACCCTTGAAGACGTAGCGCAACATAAGAAGCGGGACGACCTATGGATGGCTATACAAGGCAAAGTCTATAACGTGACGCAGTATGTAAAGTTTCATCCGGGTGGTGCCGGGCAGCTTATGCGAGGCGCGGGGAAGGACGCTACCGAACTTTTCATGAAGGTGCACCCATGGGTGAATATAGATTCCCTGCTCGAAAAGTGCCACGTTGGTTACCTGGTCAAGGACAAGTAGAACATACATGCGTAGTAGAGACAGGCGTTTTCTGCTGGTTATTATTTCTTTTCCTATTTATCTGAGGGTATGGGATGTTTGGAACCAAATGGATAATTTGTCTTGTGGAAATATGACATACGTTCTGGCGAGACCTTTGAAAATATACAGAAGCTCTGTTATCCTAGGCCACATGCATATACAAGACCAAAATGTACCCCATGCTCCCTTATCAAAGTTCAATTGACACAAATTCCGTTCCTACAAAAACACCTATTTACCAACAGCCTTGGCCTTCTGAAGCTTCTGAAGGGCCAACAGAGCGGCCTTACGACCAGAGAGAAGCATAGCACCTATCGTATTGGAGAGTGTCAGATTCTTGCAATTGACACTTTGAATATGTCATGCACTCACCAAAGGTAGGTCCCATACGAGCAGTACCACACGCTTCGGCAACCTCCATACCAGTAACAATCATACCAGGGACAATCTCCTGCGTCTTGGCAACAACGGCATCTTCCGCGGCGTTCATATCCAAGGCACGCATACCGGGAAGCTTGGAAATCATACCTATGAAAGAAGCATGTCCTTTAGTTAGAAGCGCATTCATCTCCATTCACCGCTCCTCGCTAAACGTACCAAGCTCCTCCAATCGCCGGACACCAGTAGCACCGAAAGGACCGTCGTGGCCGCAAGACGAGATGACAATCTTGGATTCCATGACCTGGGGGTCCATGCAAGATTGGGTACCGTGGGCCTACGATATCATGTGATCAGCACCAAAATATCGAATGTTCGACAAGGGATTTGCCAAGACACCCACCTTGGTGACCAAAGCCCAATTTGTCACGACGCCAGCAACGGTGTCGTTGCGGATGATCAAGTCCTCAACGGACGTGGCATTGAACAATTTCACATTGTTGCTGGCAATGACCTTGGACAAGATGGTCGAAGTGAAGAGACCAGCGTGCTAGAGTATGCGGTTGTTAGCGAATTCACATGCATGATCTATAATGACTGGTTTACCTTCAAGACAACGTAGTTTTCCTTCTCATCGTAGTGGACGTTCAACTCATCGAGGACCAGGTGGGCGGGCTTGCGGACAACCATAGGGGTGAAAAGCTGTCCACCAACCCAGGCACCACCACCAGGAGCGACGGAAGCCTCAATAAGAGCAACCTTGATCTCGGGGTGCTTGGTGAACTCGTAGGCAGCACTGAGACCTAGTTGTATGTAAAGTTGGCGCGATAAGCCGCAAGCCTCCAATATATTGTAGACACATTTTGCTCCAGCATCTTGGCTCGAGCATCTCGCGCTCCAAAGTCTTCTTATAAACCTTTCCAGCGAAAAGCGCGGATGGGATGTTCATTCCAGACAACAGACTTACCCGCGGGTCCAGCACCGACAATGACGACATCAACATCGGCATAGTCCAACATGTCTTGCATGTAGCGAGTGGTCATCTCGCGCGAGACATCGGCCTCCCTGATGGGGGCAAACTGGACATCCAAAGGAAGTTCTGCAAGAGTCGACATTGCGTGTTTTCAAAGCAACGATGAAGAGTAGATGGAGGGGGTGTTCTTTTTCTTCAAGCGCCGATCTGCCCCCCTCCTTTGGTCTCCGTGTAGTCATACAAATGACATAATTGAGTCACCGTGCCACTGAGATTAGTCACAATCCGGCTTTTGATCTGAACCTTCTCCTGATGATAATTGCTATCGGCCTTCCGGGTGGTTTGACGTTGGGCATTGAAAAAGTGTTGGAGGAGGAATATGAAATGGAAATGGAGATGGGAATGGACATTAGGACATGTGTGTGAGTGTGAGTGAGTTGCATGTTGCAGACGGTCGAGGGATTGCACTTGGTATGCTCCTCGCGCTTGAGCATAACAATGTTGTTTCGGCGTTTTCGACTTGCATCGTTTTCCTCTTGTTCTCCAAAACCTTATGGCCATTGTCCACACTCATCACTCATGCATCGCTACCACAAATGCATCGCATGTAGAGATCGTCATCGTCTGCTGGTCGTTGACTTGCATTCTGATCGTAGATGGCACAATCACAGGGCCACCTACTCAGAGCACAGTCATGCAAGCGGTCCTTTGATGAACACATGGACGCCGCTTCTCCCGTCAGCAGATCTACACCCATTTCTTGTAGTTTCTCAAAGTTGCATCCAAAACTGACAGCACACCCCAGCGAATGCCAAAGGACATCCTCAAGGTCGTCCTTTTGGGCGACGGGGGTGTGGG
Organism: Spizellomyces punctatus DAOM BR117; assembly: GCF_000182565.1. Taxonomy (NCBI): domain Eukaryota; kingdom Fungi; phylum Chytridiomycota; class Chytridiomycetes; order Spizellomycetales; family Spizellomycetaceae; genus Spizellomyces; species Spizellomyces punctatus. Next base: position 1,323,923 of record NW_015971542.1, read on the forward strand.
CAAGACTTCGCTGCGTTATCAATTCATACATAAACGCTTCACATTAGCATACAAAGCAACGATAGGTGCAGACTTTATTACAAAGGAAGTTGAAACAGAAGATGGAAGAAAGGTTGCAATGCAGATATGGGATACCGCAGGTGAGCTGATGAGTGCAAGAGTCTTTTGAAATTGTCCTTGCATGGTCGGGATCTAAAACTGTTTACCTCTATATGGCATTAAGGACAGGAGCGTTTTCAAAGCCTTGGAATAGCTTTTTACAGAGGGGCAGATGCCTGTGTGTAAGTAATGTTGGGTATTTATTGGGGATTGCAAGAGAGATGGCAAATTTGGTTGAATGCTCTGCCTCTACTTTAGCCTAGTCTACGACGTCACGAAACCAGAAACCAGCACCAACCTCCTCAAATGGCTCACAGAATTCATCCAACAGGCTGATATTCGGGACCCAGAAAACTTTCCATTTGTCCTTGTCGGAAACAAAATTGATAATCAGCGGGATCGCGCCATTACCAAACGTCAAGGACAGGAACTTGCAATCCGACTCAAGAGAATATGCAAGGACGCTGCTGTAGATCGATGGAGAGATACGCCACAGGGAGGGCTGACGTATGAGAGATATGGATTGACGAGACGACGGAGTACGCTGCTCAGTGGATCGGCAACAAGTGCGGGAGAGAGTGTAATACCAGGTCCGAGGGGAAGGATGTTTGGAGTATCACGTACACCCAGTAGTGACGCTCCGTCCTCACCAATGTCAGCTTCTCCCACTTCTCCGACATTACCGCATCCTGATGGACCATCTGCTCCGAAACTCCCCTGGGCCGGTTCATCGACCCGATTGAAAGACCCACATTGGAGGGACTCTATCACATCTCGTTACTCTCTCTACGAAACCGCATCCGAATTCTCTGAAGAAGACTTTGGAAAGACATCTGTTTCGTCTGATGAGGGTGAATGGGAGTCGAGTCAAGCTGCCTCTGTAGACGAAGGCTCGTCAGAAAGTGAACAGGAAAGCGATAGCGTTGAGGCACTTTCAAAATCTGCAAATACACTTCTTCTCCAACCCGTCTCAGCCTCCAAAGTCTCTTCTCCACCTCTTCAACCCAAACTATCCACCGACGGTCTCCCTCTTTTTGAAGTGTCAGCCAAAATTGGAACTCGAATAGACGAGATTTTTGCTTATATTGCAGAGAATGTGCGAACACCAAAGTATGCTTTTGACATACTAGCTGGAGATGAAGAGGATTGGGATAGTGTAGGGTCTCGTAAAGCTAAAGTGTCGGTTATGGCGACACCAAGATCATCCGTGTCATCTTGTGCATGTTAGCCAAAGTATTTTTTTGTTTTATAGTTTTTATTTTGTATTCATGGCAGATTTAATGTGAGTTTTAATGATGCAAGTGATTGCTAATGGCATCACAAAGTGATGAGTTTTAATCTTATTTGTTCAATACGACGAAAGTAATCACATAAATACAAAAAGGACCATCAAAAAACTTTCGCAAAACGGCGACGTCTTCTCCTCCATTGGAAGCGAGTGTTGAATTACCGGAGAGCGACAGAGGGTATGCGATATAGAGACGATGTTCACAGGTAGGAATGGAATATTTGCTGTCGTCATTGCAATTACTCCGCTGAAACATTGGACCGGCGCCAATCCTAGCTGAACTCCGTTAAAGACTATGCCTCAACCACATTCTCTGTAGCATAGAGCTTGAAGGTTCGATCGTAAGACGCCGTAGCAATGTATTGCCCATCTGTATAGCAACAGGAATCAGTACTAGCCTGCTGCGTTCAAAATGATCGACTCAGAAACTTACCCCCGGACACATCACAGCCGGTCACCTTCCCTTCGAGTCCGGTCAATGCTTTCACAGGCTTGAAATCACCATCCGTCCACACCTTGCAGGTCCCATCATACGAGCTTGATACTAAAAAGGACCCATCCAAGACTTGTCGTCGCACCATTCTCCCACGATCCCCTCCTAGGCTCAAGTCACCGTCACTTTCCTCTTTCACTTTGACGTCTTCATCCACATCCATCTTCATATTCTCGCTTCCGTTGAGCTGGTACCCATTCTCGGCGTCCTCCATTTTGACATCCCCATTTTCTTCCTGCTTGAGGGGTTCCGATCGGAACGTCCAATCGGGATCCATTCTGGCTTCGAAATTCTTCCCAGCGTGCCAGTATTTCAGATGGCTTACCAGATTTGTATGTGCTGGAACAGTGTAGATGCTCTTCGCGGCTCGCATATCCCATATGCGAATTGTATTATCCTCGCTTCCCGTTGCAACATGATATCCGTTTGGCGACCAGTCCAAACATAGTATAGATTTTACGTGACCCTGAAGAACCATGATTGATCTCCCGGTTCGCAAGTCCCACACTCGTCCGATAGAGTCCAAACCACCGGTTGCCGCCAATGCACCGTCCTCTTGGAATCCAAGTGCAAACACTTCGCGAGAGTGTCCTTCCTGGAGTAGGAGCTCCTGCGTCGTTTCGGCATCCCACAATCGCCAGGTGCTATCGAAACTAGAGGTTCCAATATATCGCCCAGATGGGTGGAACGCCACTCGTGCGACCCTCAATTCATGCCCGACTAAACTTCCTATTGGTACTTCGCTGTTGAAGTTCCACAGGTGGACGCTCCCGTCCGCAGCGCCGCTGACTAGGTTGAGTGATTCGGGTGTTTGGGATATTGTTGAGTTAGGATGGAAAGCGACTCCGCTAACACGCTCTCGATGCCCTTTGAGGGTATGTAGGGCTGTCAGCTGTGGCACACTCCATAGTTTGACGAAACCTCCCCAAGAGGCGGTGGCTATGACGCGGGAGTTGGGAGAAAATGTGCAGTAGGAAAGAGGGCGATCGTCCCCATATTGTAGACTTCGGGTTTCAAAGGTTTTTAGATTTGTGTACCATTCATGCCTCATCTTTTTTCGTTGTCCGTACGGGAGGTCGAGTTCTGCTCGATGCGCTGCTAGTCTGTGCTTTGCTCTAAAGACATGTCATTAGGAGACTTTTGTACATGATAAAGAAATATCTGCTTGATCTCGCCTACCGTGACAGGGAATATCTCGCAATGTCTTGTCTTGCCCCTAGTAGCTCAGACGGTCCAGGTGTGTAAAACTCTTCCTCCTCTTCCTCTTCCTCCTCCTCTGAACTTTCCTCTTCCTCCACTTCCATTGCCATCCCCGGTTGCTCATGGATCCTTCGCGCCAGAATTTCTCGTAACCGATCGCGCCGATCTGCTGGCTAGCCATCCCAAGAAAATCAATACCCCGTTGATCTCAGTACACTCAAACGCCAATCGTCAACAATTTCGTACCCCTTCTCCAAACAAGGTTATTGGCTCGCCCTCCTCTCGTAGTCGTGCTCTGACTCGTGCATCATCGGTTGGAACCGCCAAGTTTCTCGCAATGCGTTTACGCTCGAATTGCTCGAGAATAGCCTGGTGCTCTGCTTGTGCACGAGATGTTGTTTCCGAATGCTCTACATCTTCGTCACCTATAGATTTACCTCAGCTTCATTAGTTCCCAGCAGCTTGCCAAAAACTGTAGATCGCCTACTAACCTAGATCATCCAAGGTTACCCCACCCTATGGCAAGGAGAGAATGAAGGCAAAGAAAAGGAAGGCATGCAAAGTCAGGCAACGTTTCTTTAGACAGGAAAAACAAGGAGGGCGCCCAGCAAAGCCGTGACCAGCAGCTAGCCAACATGTTTCGTAAGGCTCATCTCTTACCTGCAGGCCAATACTCGAGCCTCCACCACGCACCACCCGGTCATCCTCCTCCAAACTGCCGAAATGAATTCGCGGCTTGTTCAGCAGAGCAGATAGGTCTTGACTCATTCTGTCCAAGATGCAATTTTCAAAGCTGTATTGAATGAATCCATCCTGCAGGTTGACCCCCACGTATCGTTGTTGCCATGGACACGTCCCAAACTGATCTGCATGGACGATGCGACCTTTGCGAGATTCCTTCAGTTTTCTGAACATTTCCCCTTTCAAAAACACAACCCCCAATGGACGAAGAAGTCGTACCCGATCTTTCTGCGCTTACAGATACGCTAGAATCAGCAGTGTCAAGGGTCACAAATCTCATGGAACCGCTGTTCTCGTTGCCATTCGAGCAACAGTTGGGAAACCTGGCACCGCTGGAGAGAGCCAAATTGGAGGTTCTGATGGCTTTTGCAATGAACAGTCTTATATTTGGTGGGTATTGCTGGACACTCTGTTTCTGAATGGGCAGATTGCTTGCTGAAATCTTGTGCGCTTCACGTAACAATATCCTGAATGACCATTTTCCTCTGCAGTATATTTGAAGACACAAGGCGTGCAACCTGACGCACCAGTCAAGCGAGAAATGCTTCGAATAAAGGGGTACATAAACAAGATAAAGGATGCTGCGGGACTGAACAAACGTATGCATGATGTTGATTAATTGACATCCTTCTCGGCGACACAACGTAATATACTCTCATCATATAGCTACGATGCGCCTCGACTCTCAAGCCGCAAAACGCTTTGTCAATCATTCTCTAATAGCTAACCCTGAAGTCAGCGGTGCGTGCCGATTAGTTCGTGCTGGTTGTCTTTCTACTTGTTCTATCTTCTAAAAATCATCCTTTATGTCACGATCAACAGAAGAAATCAAGAAACGAAAACATGAATCCGAAGCCGACAATTTCCTTTCTAATATCTCCCTGCCTACAAACGGAGCCAGCACTCCAGGGACAGCGTCAGGGAGCAGCAACGCAAACACGAGCGAACCTGACGGAGATGTGGGAAAAGAAGAACCTGCCAAAAAGAAAAAGAAGAAGAATAAAAAGAAGAAGGACGAGTAGATTGCTTATAGGCGGGGGGTGGGGAGGTGTTGCGTTCTTTTAATTTATTAGCTATCAATTTGGTATAGTTCTCTCCATGAAGAGTGATGTTTATTTTTATTTAAACGGCGGTCACACCGTGTACGGTCACCGTTATCTGCAATGCTATCCATTTACGTTGGTCAGATCCCAACAGAATTGCGGTACTGTTTTATGCTAAAGAGGTTTGGTGTTTCACCGTAACGGTTTCTTTATTTGCTTTCGCGCCTGCTTCTATCGCACACGCTCGCAGTCTGGTGCTGTACTATGATTTGTTAACGCTCGCATGATTTTGCGAGATAATGTTTCTAAAGACTGTGCTGAAATAGATGTGTTTTAATCCACGGATCGCGAGCTACCTGCTTACTTCCATGGAAGAGAACATGTTTAAAATGTTCTAATACATCCTTAAACAGTGGTTTAAACTCCAGCTATTGGTGATGTGCCAAATTACCATATAATAGCTCCTTTTCAAATAAGAATGTCGATGAACTTAGCAAGGCATGGCACCCGGATTCATCTAGGGTAGAGAAGAAACCTGCTTGAAGATGCTTTCTTTTCACAGAGCTGTCATGCTATATTAGCAGTTTCAATCCATTTTATTTCCGATAGCTAGACAACACAATCCAGAAAAATAATACAGAGGATTACAACATACATTTGCAAACGAGGTATTTTCAAGGTAAAGGGCGGCAAGCTACGACTCTTTGAAACTTTATCATGACCAAAGCGGTAATGCTGCGTAGTGAGCACCGTTGCAGAATCTTGACCAAAGAGTTCAATGGTAACAGTCAAGATTTGAGTATCATCATGTCACACATGGCGACTCTGGGTGGGTGTTACCATCCTTTTGAAGGACTTGAAATAGAAGGGAATGGCGGATGGTGAGAGCTTCCGTTTGCACCATTTCTTTCATTTCACTGGTCATCAAACTCGGCTCGAATGAGGCCAACCCCAAGCCCACCATTACAGCTGCGATTGTTCCAGAGGATGACGATCCGTGCACGAGTGCGCTCAGGAAGTCGTCCCCCAGCGTATTCTGATCAAAAGAATGGTCCAGCAGGGACTGCATCGGCCTTGGAGGAGAAAAGCCTGTACCCTATAAGCACCAACAACCGCATTTTCGAGATAGTGTGCCAAGGCGGTTCCTGACTGGTAATGGTAGCAAGTAGAACAGAATATGGATGTTATAGGTTTCAAAGGAGAACATTGTGCGCGAACCGTGTGAATCTTGTGGAGGAGTCGTACTGACATTTCGCCAATGATGCCTTGTTTTCCCGTTACTTGAATGTTGTAGGTACTTTTGCCTTGGTTGGAGACGAGGTGAGGATATGTGAGTTGAGGGCAACGTCTCATCAGCGTCGTTCTGTTCAAGGGTTTCAGGCGGTCCTTGCCAGCCTTTAACGGGACGTCGGCCGGACGGGATGATATGATAATAATCAAGGAGTCCTGTCGACAGGGATTTCGACGAGGATGGAGGTGGCCTGTCAGAACGCCGTCGAAGGTTTTCAAACTCTGAAAGCTACCGCTCTCAAGTTCCCTTTCCTCAGGACGGTTTTTGGCAATGTGTACCTGCCTCTTGAGATATGAGCTAGTGTGCATTCTTCGATACAGATATCACGCCAGGCGGTTATTATGGATACAGAGTATCGACAAGTCTACCGCCGACATAAAATGCACTTGCGTTTCCCACTCTTTGTGCTGTATTTGCAAAGAAGTGCCAAAGCTCAACCTACCGCCCCACGACCGTTTCCAAACCTTTCAAACAAGCCCATGCATATCAAACATACACGTAGTATAAGCATCTCACACAGGAGCAACGCCGTCCAAGCTATTTGGGCCAAAATAACATTGACAGTTGGTCTTTACTTTTGTTTGGGGGGAACTTTAGATTTGTCGAAGGGTCGCGAAACGACCGTCACGAGATTCTCCACCGTGTGAATGACACCATCCTTATTACGCTTGAGGCGAATTCCGTGTTCATTCCGCCGCTGACCAAGATGCGCGCAAAGGCGCTCTACGACTGTGTGGGAGACTCTGTGGACGAGCTCACATTCAATCTTGGAGACCTTATAGTCGACGGTACTTCTACTGGCGGCGCGGATCCAACGGAGATTGTTTTGCTAACTGTTTCCCATAGTTGAACCGGCCGAGGACGATGGGTGGTATAGAGGTCGCTTGAATGGAAGGATTGGCATCTTCCCGGGGAATTATGTGCAATTGGAAGAGCAGACCGAGGTTGGTCTTCTGCAGATTTGTATTGCGCGTAGTAAGTTACTCATCAACATTTTCCAAAAGGAGACCCCGGTACCAAACCGACCGCCATTTCCTGCTAGAAATACCTCTCCTGCACCTGTAAGTGATGGAGCCGAGAGTTAGCTGCAAAGTGATGTCAAACTAATCAGAAACTACAATATAGATAAGGTCCCTACCCCACAGCAGCTCTACTGGCTCAATATCCTCTTTGGGCGGTCGACCTAGCGTAGGTGGATTACGGAGGGATACGTCGGCCAGCTCTCTCGCGAGCTTATCTGATGCCGGATCAGAGGGATTCAAAGTGCAACTACGACCGACAGCCAAGCCCCCAGATTTTGCTGCCGGCGCAATCAAAACAGAAGACAACATGAGCCACGCCGATGAACAGTCAGGAGCCACAGCACGCGCAAAAAAACTGAAGAATACTTATACCACTAGACAGGCGCTGATGGAAAAATCGGATGCGATGGCAAAGGCGGGCCGTGATAGTATCAATGCGCGCAAGTCAAGCATGTCAGAGGAAGGTGGCTCAGGACCTTCGCCGGCAGGCTCTTTGGCTGAAGTCATGACGCGGTCTATGAGTGGATCAAGTTTAGGGAGCAATGATGGTGGTGGAAGCGTTTCACAGCTAAGGAGCAAATTCGCCAACTTGACCACGGAGGATGAGAAAGGAGAGGACGTGAGCGGTTTCCCAATGGTTGGGAAGCGGCCACCGCTGTTGGTTTCAAATCAGTCTTCGCAACCACCATCTGTCCCTTCCCGTAACAATGCGGCTACAGAGTCAGACGCAAGTCGCAGTCCAAGTGTCGGGATGCGCTCGTCATTGCAACAATCGAATCAACAATACACACCTCCTCAGCTACCATCCAGAGGGAGCACGCCTAATCAGAGTCGCAACATCACTCCGACACCGCCAACACGGGCGTTAAAGCCTTCCGAGATGAGAGAATCGCAGCAAGACAATGGTGTTGAACCGGTCCGGCTGGTCAAACCATCAGATTTGCGGGCACAGTCAACGGCGTGGAATACTAATTCAACTAGTCTGCGACAACCAGTATCCGGACCGACGTTACCGACGCGCCCAGCCCCGTCTCGAGGCAGTGAAGGTCCACCCTTACCTGCGCGTCCCGGTGCTGGTACTGCACTAGGTCTTCCGAAAGCCATCGATGCCAGTGCGGCACCGATCAACGCCCCTGCCGCAATTCCATCACGACCCGCGCCGCCGCGGCCAAACTTTCCTTCAACCATCCCATCACGACCTACTACCGGTGTCAAAGCTGTAATTGAGCCAACTGCACGACAAGGTTCGACGGGTTTTTTCATCTTGAGCAAATATCAAGTGCTAAGGAGTTTGACGTTCCAGGCGCAAATGGTACCGGCGGTGGCATATCGCCAGATGCATTAGCTAGGTACGGCGAGCTCTTTGACCAGACAGACACGGATGGAGACGGGTTGATTGATGGAGAACAGGCAAGATCACTTTGGTTGAGAAGTGGCCTAGACAACCGTTCTCTTGGATTGATATGGTGAGTCTTCTGCCGAATAAGCTTGTTCTATATCTTTTTATCTAATCGCTCGGATTAGGAACTTGTCTGACTTGGACGACGATGGCATGCTATGCAGAAGGGAATTTTGCATTGGTGAGAGGAGTAGTATAGTCTGTTCATCGGTGCCTCAGCACTCTGTTAATCGTTGTTTTGAAATCTAGGAATGTTTCTCATTGATGAACGTCTACGTGGTAGCGCAATTCCTGAAAGTTTGAGCGCGGAACTTATTACTTCGATCAATCCATTCTAAAATGCTAGTTATAAATCCTCACATCTGCTCAACCTCCAAGACTATGCTAACTTGCTGTTCTTCTACCAGTATGATAATATAATAATAATACAATGTACATTCCACTTCTATGCTGTTGGAGACGCCTCTAGATCAGCGACATAACATTTGGTAGCCGTAATGAAATCATCTATGGGGAGGGCGATTTTCCAATCTCGATGGCCAGCACCAAGGTACAGGATTGGCGGCTTTGGCAACAAAGTGGTTATTGATATATATACCGCTGAATAATCATTACACTCTGCAGTGCTCCGGCAGCCTACCTCCAGCATCGTCATGTTTTTTGTGATGATGATCGGAACATTGGCCTTCATGCCTAGATGTACGTATGCATCAGCGGTCTTCTTGAAAGTACGTATTAAACGTAACCTTACCAAACGGTGTTACCCCTCCCGTTTCGTATCCAGTCAGCGCCATATTTTTCTATTTGTCAACAATTTGGACATCAATGATCACTAGTCGATAATGCATGTGTGATTCATAACTCACCTCTTCAGATGCCACCCTCATATTATAATGCTTTCGTGGTATTTCCTTGTTTCCCAGATCCCTCACAAAATTCATGAGCTTTTGGGCATTCATCTTGTCCACATACTGGACTACAACGCAGTAAAATTGCGAGTTCACCGGGTCTTTTTTGCAGGTCACAGGAGATTGTCAATTGGGCGTGCGTATGCAGTCCGATCGTCACAAAAGTATTCACCCAATGTATCTCCTGTCGGTTTCCACTTTGTGTTTTCGAATAGGATGGTTTTACAGAGATGTGCGATGCTTGGCGCATTGAGGCGGGCGCTGTGACAATACAGGAGTATTAAAGAACTTATATTTCTGTATGCCTTCTCATCTTTACAGATTGGCATTCACATACGCTCGTCGTTCCAAAGTCCAGTCATAGTAATCCGATTCAACTTCGTAGAACCGTGAACAGTTTCGCAACGCAATGTCTCTTGTCCCTTGTTCCACCTTTAAAAACGCTTGAGAATAGCACAGGTACTGAAAGAATTGCAGTTCAAACGTACTCTTTGCACGCCGTCTGGTGCATGTTCTGGCAAGCGTTCCTTCTCGGCTTGTGACCGGAATTGGTTCATGTAGTCTGTGGTGTTTGTGGCGGGAGTGGAGGGTGTGGTTGCGCCAGATGCGGTGGTCATGTTGGAGTGGATCTACAGGGTTTTGGGATCGGTCCTGTGCGAAGTGCTGTTGGGCAGTTACGCGCGCCCTTTCCGCATCTTGTTATGACCAAAATCTGTTTTCTTAAACTACGTGTGCTTGGCAAGTGCATGACTTCAGAAAGGTCGTGATAGAAATTGCAATGACTATTTTGTTTATTTATACAAAAGAGTAAACCATCTGTCGTCAGCCCCGGCCGCAGAAAGACATTTCTTTGAGCACCTCCCCCGCACAAGCATTAGGAGTCATAATCCGCTCTAATCCAGCGCCGACCGACCCCCTACAAATACCGTCCTTCCGATCCTCAGACATCATTTCAGGATATCGTGCGCATACATTGTTATTGCATCTCACAATGAATCTCTCAAACAATCCTACTTTCTTTTGCATTACCAGGTTTGGAACGCAGGTCAGCAGAGTCGCACATTTGCGTCTTTTACCAATTGTACCTTGTTTTTAAGCAAATTGTGCTCATCATGAAGGAGAGCAATGGCCATCGGCAAAAGCAGCTGGACGCAGCCAACAAGCAGAACGACAAGGCACGTGATGGCTTACGTATTCAGCTCAAGTCGATCGTTCACGTGAGCAAGTCTCTCCTCATCCTTCGACTTGCAACGATCTCGCTTGCTCTCATTTATGCTGAACATGCATCCTACACCCACCCTCTCCCACCTAAAGCCAGCCGACTATCAACACGTTTACGAACCGGCAGAGGACACATTTCTTTTTCTTGATGCCTTGGAAGCCGATGTCAACTTTATCATATCGCGATCTCCGGTGGTCTCCCTCGAGATTGGGTCTGTAATGGTGGATTGCCATTAGAGTATATGCCATGCGTCTTATTCGTCACTGCTCTTACAGATGCGGAACGGGCATTATAACAACTTTCCTTCAAACCCTCCTCACCTCGCACGGCATTCCCCTGCTTTCCCTCACAACCGACATAAATCCACAGGCTTGCAAGGCGACTGCCGCCACAGCTCTCAGCAATCGCACCTCAGTAGATGCCATAAGAACAGATTTGGCATTTCCTCTATTTCCAAGAATGGAAAATGGAATTGATATTTTATTGTTTAACCCGCCGTATGTGGTGACGGAGAGTGAAGAGGTAGGGAGTACTGGTATCGAGGCAGCGTGGGCGGGAGGGAAGGACGGAAGAGAGGTTGTCGACCGGGTTTTGCGCTTAATTCCGGTGAGTGCAAGTCCCTTCAGTTGTCCAATACTTTCTATTTTCAAACTAATACCTTTGCAATCCATCCAGAGGATGCTGTCAAAGAATGGAATCTTTTACCTCGTTACAATAAGAGAAAACAAACCACAAGAGATAATGGAATACATGTCTACTACATATAACCTTAGATCGGATGTCGTATTAAGCAGAAAAGCTGGAACGGAAGGGTTGTCAATATTAAAGTTTTATTATCCAGCCTGATAACCTTATTGTCGCATTCTACGCGCTATTGCTTGGCCCATAACATGAGCATCTCGTACACAGCCATCACGGTATACTTTCGGTTCTCGGCCTCTTGAAAGACAATCGAGCGCTTAGGGTTGTAAAACACCTCGTCGTCCACCTCTTCCTGTTTACGTGGCAGGCAATGCATAAACTTCCAGTCTGGCTTCGCACCTCCTTCTTTGGCCATTTTCTCCGTGATCTAATTGCAATCAAAGTAAGAATCCCTTGTATAATAGGGATTGTCGAGAAGTGAAAGCAGTACCTGATAACCAGCAAAGTCTTGAAGCCTCTTGGCTTTCTCCGACTCTTGTCCCATGGACACCCAGGTATCCGTGATGATAATGTCTGAATCCTTCACTGCCGCACGGGGATCTTTCACAAATTCAACAGTTCCGTTCTGGTCGCCCCCGGTAGCTTCGCCAATGGCAAAGTTCACAACATCAGGATCACAATTGTAGCCCTTGGGGGTGGCGACAGATAGGTGGACAGGACCCAAACGCGGGAGCGTCACGAGCAACGAATTGATAATGTTGTTGGCATCACCAACCCAGGCAATTTTCATAGGCGGTAGCAACGGAAGTGGAAGTCCAAAACGATCGACAGTGGTCAAAGGATCTTTGAAGCTTGTCTCGTACAAGGTCATGACATCGGCAAGCCCTTGCAAAGGATGGTACTTTGCCGTAAGGGCATTAATAACCGGCACCGTCGAGTTCTCTGCAATAATCTGAAGTGATACCGGCCATCAGCACACAGCGCGAGCTTGAAGTGTTTCATGAAAGGACGCCTCACCTCAATCTCCTCATGAGCACCCACACGCGCCAACAACGCATCAACCATACTACTGACAACGACGGCAGTATCCTTCAGAGGCTCTCCACCACCAATCTGAATGTCCTCTTTACCCAAAAACATGGGGTGCCCACCAAAATACGCCCAACCGGTCTCAGCAGACACACGCGTCCGGGTGCTTCGTTTTGTAAAGATCATACCAAGCGTCTTTCCAGCAAGGGGCTGTGCGAGCTCGATATTCGCCCCTTTTCGTTCGGCGGTGAGCTGTTGTTTCAGTTCAAGGGAGCGACGAATGAGTTGAAGAATTTGGGGAGTAGAGAAATCTCGCAGCGTCAAGAGGTTCTTCACGCCCTTGAAACTGACGGCAGGAGATGGGTCTTTGGCGACGTTTGCCGTAGCGGCACTCGACATGCAACGGTGGCGGATAACTGGCATTACGCTGGGTGTGGCCACGCGGCCAAAAATGGTACGAGTGTAGACGGGCATGTTTTGAAAATTAAAGTGTGTAATAGATGACAGCAATAGTTTTCTACAAATTGCAAGTTTTCCAAAGCTGCAAACCAAAGACATGTCGTTCAGCATCCCCGTCCGCTTCAAGTCAACTCAACCGTGCTCAACTCACCTGGTCCGACAAGTAATCCAGCTCCACCTTTTCCGACTCGTGGTGTGTGACCCAGCAGGACGAGACTAACATGTAAAACCGCTGGACGAAACCAAAATTCGGGAAACGAAAACGCAACGACAATGTCAAGAAAGCCTTTTGCAAGTCAAATCTCGTTTTTAAAAGATCGCCATCCATCATGTGATACAAGATGTTTGTCATTGGTGACTCATGCATTACATAAGCAATCGGTTTTGTTTCTTTCGAAACGATTTCTTTCATCTTGTCATTTTGTTTTTTTGGCAAGATGGCTGTCGTTAACCCTTTTGACGTCTTTGGGGATCAAGTTGTCGTGCTAGATGGTGGACTGGCAACTGAGCTCGAGACAGTCTTTGGCAAAGATCTCAGTGGACCTCTATGGAGTGCGAGGTTGGAAACCTGAAAGCCACATTTGCTCCATCGGTAGACAAGATTCACCCAATCTGTTTCTGCAAAGAAAAGGATTCTCCAAGAAGACCCGGATGCTATCAAAGAAGTTCACATGCGCTATTTTGAAGCCGGTGCTGGTGTGTATTTGTATTTTTGCAACGCTCTGACGGGAGCAACATGGCACTTTTGATCGACAATCAGATGTCGCAACCACAAGCAGCTATCAAGCATCCGAGGAGGGCCTTCGTAAACTTGGTCTAACACCAACCGAATCAATTTATCTCATGCAACGATCCATTCAACTTGCAGTGGATGCTCGAAAAGAGTATCTCGCCAGCCTTCCTCATCCACGTATCAAACCACTCATCATTGCCGCTTCGCTCGGCAGTTATGGCGCGTATTTGGCAGATGGAAGCGAGTATACAGGGTCATATCCTCCACATGTAACGGTAGACGTGATATCAAGTTTCCATAGCCAAAAGGCTAGAATACTTGTCAATCAACCGGGTATTGACATACTCGCTTTCGAGACGGTCCCTTGTCTCATGGAAGCCCAAGCCATAGCGCACGCATGCAAGACTGATCCACTTCTCTCTCAAACGCCTGCGTGGGTCACTTTTAGCTGTAGAGGGGATATGAAGGGTGAAGTCTGCCACGGAGAGAACCTCACGGATTGTGTGGCGGCTCTATTGGATGTCCCGTCCATTGTGGCGGTTGGCATCAACTGCACAGATCCAGTTGCTTGTGAAACACTTGTTAAAATTGTTGCTCATATTGCAAAAGGGTTGACGATCATTTGTTACGCCAATAGTGGCGAAGAATGGGACGGAGAGAAGAAACGGTGGATTAAACGGGGGGAGAGAGGTGATCCTGGATGGTATGCAGACCTAGCAGTCAAATGGGCGGAGGCGGGCGCAAGGGTTATTGGAGGATGCTGCAGAACAGGGCCCCAGCATATTCGCGAATTGGCAAACCGGCTAAGATCTAGAGCAGAACGCGTACCATAAACAGAGGACGCCCATTCTCTTGACATGCATTGCAGAGCGTCAAGTATAAAAACTTTCGAGTAGGTTATATTTGGATAGTATCAAATGAGGTATCATCCCTCTAGATAACAAACCATACAAACTAAAACACATATCAAGGCATAAAACTATACTATGAGGCAGCACAAGATGTTTTTTTTTTCTACCCCACCACCCAAAACTAAACACAAGAGATTCAATCCAACAATTCATAAATATTCCTGTACTCTACGCTCAACTTGGGTCGATTGACAACCAATTGTCCTTGAATATGGAAAACTCTCGCAAGAACAATCAAATAAAAGAAGACCACCAGCGCCACCAGAAACTCTAGCACACCAGAGATTTGTCCAGGTGCATATAATTTCACGGTGGAGAGGATAAGCCCAAAGAAGCTTCGCGGGTTCCCTTGAGCATCAATGTGGGCCGACCTCCAACGGGCATGCACGTCCGTGTCGGATCCTTTGACTGTTGCACGGGCGTACTCGGTGGCAGTCTGGAGTAGCGGTTCGACTTGGTCGATTACAAAACCTGGAATGATGCGACCCAGGACACCTTGGCCCTTTGCAATGTATGGCTTGGAAACGCGCTGAGCGCGTTTGACACCTTCTGTTTCGACGAGTTTATTGATTTGCTCAGGAACAGCTTTACCAGTCCACAGATCATAAGCGTCTTGTCGTCGCCCGTCAACAAACTAATGCAAGAGCCGTGTCAACTCCCGTGTAAATACGGATCATTAGCGTATTCTTCAAACTTACATTATTCAGGTAGTATCGTGTCAATGAGTTGATACCATCCGTCAAGCTACCTGTCAACGTCTTCTTTCCCGTTCGCGTCACATCAGCCTTCAATGCACCGGTACCGGCATAAAGAAGGGAAATGGCATCACCCGAATCGGCCCAGAGGTTTGTAAAAGGCTTTGCAAACGGTTCCAAGGACTTGCGCATCAAGGCGACAGGGTCGCGCATATCACTGGCAATCACGCCATTGATACCAGACTCGACAGCAGGTAGTTCTGCGGTGATGGACTGGACTTGGTATGGAAGCATGTAGCGAGCAAAGATACTGCAGGTGAGGTTGGTACGGTCCAAACTGTCCAGGCACGACACACGCGCCAGACCGGTTTGAAGTTTGGTGACGTGCAGGTCGCCCACCTCGCCTTCCGCAATAAACCACCCGCTGTTGACAAGTCTGTCCCGAACACGATCCATCAAAATCTCCATATTTCGGAAATTTCTGTTCTTGCACCACTTGTTGATCGGGAACTCTTCATACGAAACCTTTTCATCGGCAAACCGCCTAACGGTTTCCTCATACACTTTGGTCAACCGTCCCTCGAATCCAGTCACATCCAACAAGTTGACACAAACGACCTTGCCAATGTCAGCGCCTCCTTCCTTCACCGCCTTTTCGCCAATGTACTGGTGTCTGAGATCGTCATAGTGCTTCTTGATGGATGTCCATACTTTGGGCTTGTTAATGTCGGCAATAAGCAATTCCGGGCGGTATCTCAAGTCAAGCTCCTGTCCCCAAATGGAGGGAACGGAACCGCGAACCTGAATGTACGTGGAAAGACCTTTGTAGCTGTGAAAGTCTTCGTGATAGACAATTTGCTCCATCTCCACATTGTTCGCTGTGTTTCCATCAAAGTCGAGACCTCGACGAACGTAGCGGGTACCGACACGGCGGCGATTTAATCGGGAAATGAGGGTCAACTTGTACGGTCGAACGACCTCCTCGTTGTGCTCAAGTTCCACGGGAAGCTTAACATTCATGTCGATTGTGCCAGCAAATCCACAGATGACGTTCAAAACCCAAGGTTCGGCAGCCTGTCCAGCCTTCAAAAGAGGTCCTGCGAGATGCTTTGTGAAAAAGTATCGATCATCGATGACGGTCTTTTGTGCCTTTCCAGAACTTTTCAGATAGTTATGTTGGACAGAGTGCGTAATGTCGTAAGTCGTAGAGTAGTACAAATGTCCAGAGTTTGCGATCTGGTTGATGGATTGGAGGAGCTCTTGGTCCAGAGTGTACTGGCAGATCAAAAGTGACAAGATGTCAGCAGGATGTCATCTCTTTAAATCCATGCTACACAACAACAAACCTTTGCCAGAGTCGTCTCATCAACCTTCTTTTGCCTAATCAACTGATTGTCATTTCCAGTCCCAATAGGCAAAAGACTGGCCGCAGTGATCCTCCAAATCTTGTGAGATTGCAATGTAGCAGCCAAGGTTCGTGCAGTAGCGACAACGAGGTATTGTGCTGGTAGCAACAACATGATAATTAATCACTTGACAGTGCTGCTGCGCCTAACGTGGGCAAGTGCCGTTGCAAATATGACACTCACCATAGACCAATTCAATAACGCCAATGACACCACAAACTTCCAAAGAGGATGTGATTCCATCGGATGCCACTGGCAATGCCCGTTTCTTGTCTATCATCCGGTTGGGAACGTTTCTTGTTAGTACAAAAAAATGACCATTCTATGCGTCGGCTCAGGCTCACCTTGCACACTAACGCCATCTTGCATCACAACCAGCATGTCCGTAATCTCCTCTCCCGCTTTGGCATTTTTCAAAATATGAGGACTTTCCGCTAGGTACCTTCCGTCTCGTGTGCGAAATACACGGAAGGAGTCGCGATCCACCTTGTTTGACATTGGTTGCAAGCAATGGGATATGTGTGTGTGTGTTTTTTTGTATTGCAAATGACGCAAAGAAGACGTATGAACGCCGAAAAGGCACAATATAAACGGAATACGCTGGTCGCAAGTGCTCCGTCGGTCTAGAAGAAATCTCAAAAAACAGTCAATGGTAATGGACTGCAAATCAACCAACTGAGTCCAAACGTGCTTCCCACCAAACCTTTCAAAAACCTTCCAGAAGGCGACTTTGCAATTTACCATAAATGGTAGTATGACTCATGCTTACAAAACTGTTTATATTTGATATTCCACAATGGGCCATGATAAAAGTTTAAAATCTACTCGAGAAATATAATATGAAAAGTGGTTTCCTAAATTTTTTACAAGACTTCGTTCTCAATGACAGCTGCAGCTCCCATACCGATACCAACACACATTGAAATCACACCAAAGCGCTTCTTCTGACGACGAAGCTCGGGAAGGAGAGTGGCAACTTGACGGGCACCAGTGGCACCCATTGGGTGTCCAAAAGCAATGGCACCACCCTTGGGATTCACCTTCTCAATTGGAATACCCAATCGGTCCACACAGTAGACAGCTTGGGAGGCAAAGGCCTCGTTGATCTCGTAAATGTCAACATCCTCGATCTTGAGACCGACCTGGCGCAGCACCTCGGGAATGGCCTTTTCTGGGCCAATACCCATAATTCTTGGTGGGACACCGACAACAGAGAAACCAACCCAGCGGGCAAGGGGCTTGAGACCGAGTTTCTCGGCGACGCTACGGCGCATCATAAGGACAGATGCGGCACCATCAGTGATCTGGGACGCGTTACCGGCTGTAGTAGAGCCGTTCTTGCCGAAAGCGGGGCGAAGCTTGGCAAGAGACTCGGCAGTGGTCGCACGGATACCGTCATCCTTGCTGACAATGGAACCATCGGCAAGCTTGACGGGAACAATTTCCTCGTCAAAGAGACCTTCCTTTTGAGCCTTGGCGGCCAAGTTGTGGGAGCGGAGGGCAAACTTATCCTGAACATCACGGGAAATCTTGAACTCTGCAGCAACGTTCTCAGATGTCTGACCCATGGGAATCAAAACATCAGCAGCTGGGCCGTATTCGAGAATGGAAGAGTCAAGGTCGGTGGGCATAGCGCCAGGACCGTAGTACATGGTCATGGACTCAACACCGGCACCGATACCAACGTCAATGTAACCAGCCTTGATGGCAGCGGCAATGTTGGCGCATGTTGTCAAACCACTGGAGCACTGACGGTTGACAGCAGAGAGAGCGGCCGTCTCGGGGAAGCCAGCGTACAAGGCAGCCATACGGGAGGTGGTGACACCAGCGCCGGGCATGAGGACATTTCCGACCTGAATATCCTGGACAATCTTGGGGTCGATACCCGTCTTTTCAATAATGCTCTTCAAACTAGCGGCCAGAATGTACTCTGGGTGAGTTTCCTTGAAACCACCCTTTCCACCCTTGGTAAGAGGCGTACGGAGAGCAGAGACAATGACAACATCGTCGGGGCTCTTGGGAGCTTTGGCTGCATATCACAAATCAGATCAGTTTTCGTTGACAACACAAATTGTGAATGATGTGGGAATGCCATACCAGCTCCAGTGACCGTAAGGTGGCCAGCAATGTTGTCAATACGGCGAGAGGCAGACATGATTGTATGTGTGATTAAAGAGATAGTTGATCAGATGAGGGAAATGATCAAGTCGGAGGGGATTGGCGTGGATGGGCCTGCCCTTTATACTCCCACCAACTGGTTAAAAAAGCCGAAGGTTTCCGGCGGTTTCCAAGTTTCATATGCCTATATTTAGTAACCTTAAATTACGTGACTCCACCTTCACATGTCTGGCAGGTCACGCGCATCTAAAAATGGAAAGTCTCGTGACGCGTGGAGATGGAGTTTTGGCAGTTTGTTATTCCGAGCAGGGCGTGTTGGAGAAGGCCTTGGGGGCTTAAAGGCTGGACGGGGATCTCATGATCATGACAAAGGGCAAAATGACAAATGGCCATGAACAGATGATGATGATGATGATGATGACAAATGCAAAGTTCAAACGTGTTTGGGGGACTGAGCAATGGAGGGAATGAGATGTTGGCAAGATCTTGAGGACACCCTTTCTTGTGTGTGTGTATATTGGATGGACGATGCTGAGAATCGTAACGCATGTGAGCTGCATGCTTGTTGAATGTTAACGTCATTGGCAGAAACATGCATGCACATTTTGTGTTATGGGAGATGTCGACACAGATCTCCCTGATCTGCTCGCCAATATCGGACATGCGCATTACGTAAGCAGTCCGAATGTCCAGACGCGTGGAGTACGATGCTGCAAAAAGTTGGCAAGGCGAAAGCCATTAGGAAATGACCAGTTTATGCCTTTTATCACCACGCTCACACCACTTCGCATTCTCCAAGCGAATTCATTTACATTCCCTTCGTGTAAGCATTGTCTTGTAAAACTTGACTCTGAATACCAGCCAGGTTCTGTTGTCTGCCCGCGCTGTCACGCAGTGTACGCCGCTCGTGATGCGCCGAGGAGATATAGACTACAGCTTCTAGCTTCTTGCCCGAATGGGGCCGTAAGAAAACGTGAGTACTTTCATACACACTGAATTACCAGAATAGAACATTAAGAATGTGAACAGTGACCATTTTTGGAGCTGGCCTCGATCCGATTTTCGGCCTTTCTGCTTCATCCTTTGAGACATATCTCCAAGCACCAACCGCAGTGCCACCGCAGCTTGTTCTCTCTGCTCTACACCATGTGCTCTGTGGCTCACGGTTATGGGCGTCCATACCATCCCGATATACAGTCCAAAGTTGCCAAACCTCCGAAATGGTAGAGCAAGTGCTACAGAGAGCAGACAGTGTGGAAAGCTTAGTCAAAGAGTTAAAAGGTTCTTCCACTGTGGAGAAAGTAGAGTTACGGCCAGATACAATCATTAGCAATGTCAAGCCAATGCTCGGGCTAAAGTCGACAGTAGTATCAATCCTGAACAGTAGGGACTTTTACAAGGTCAAGAAGGATGAACATGTGGTGCCTTCACCCGCTGTCGACCTTGAAGAAACTGAATCGTGGGAACTTATCCCTCTTGCTCAGTGCAATAGTCCTGCCCAAGGTGGATTTTGGATGGATGAAGGTGCTCAGTTTCTATTCGAGGAAATTTCTTTGACTGAATTTTTGGACGCGTCCGCCGAGGCTGGAACGCCAGCAGTGGCCAAGAGTCCTTCCGTTACCCATATATCCCATCATACTCGAAATGACGAATCTCCGCTGGATGGAGGATTGGGAGATAACATTGAGGACCTCTTCCAGGATTTGGCACTCGACGACTGGTCAGATGAGGACTATGTTATCAAATCAGATCCTGCTGCGCCCGCTGCTCAGACTCATGATAATAACCTCGGGAATGAAAAAACAAACCACTCTGAATGTGAGGATGCTGATCGTGATGATGAATATGACACCGGCGTTGAGGAACTGTTTAAGGATTTGGTGCTCGACGATTTGTCTGATGATGATAATGGTCTCAAGCGGGAGCAGCCGGATTATGCTGCTCGGACGAATGATACTCCACTGGGGCGTGGAATAACAGACCACTGTGAAGGTGAACATATCCATCCTGATGATGAATATGATTCATTGGACACGAGCTTTGACGATGTAGAGTTGATAGAGCTTTTAGAAAACCTCGCATTATCTGCTGAGGCAGGCGAACGTTAACTGGATATAACTCTGTTGAATCTCTTGCGCTATCTCGAAAAAAGCTTTCCGAACAAAATGGTATTAAGCTCGAGATTCGAGATCTAACTTTGGAATATTGGGAACCAAAATCCCAAGTAGTCTCTGGTGTCCTTGCAGTCCCCGACAGGTTGGTTCCTCACTTACTAGCCAATTCGGATTCGCGGTTGTGCCACTTGCATAGTCACAAAATTGTCACTGGCACTGTCCTTTCCTGTAATCCTCTAGCATCATGTCCATCCCGTTACATACAGTGTGCCAAGAGACATGATAATCTTTCCAGAAACCGCCAGCCTTGGTAAACGTTTCGTCAACAGATGTAAAACTAGGAGATGCCTTGCACGGCGACCGGTGTCGAAAAAGCTCAAAGGCGCTCACGGGAACTTATAACTTTCACGTTCCAATGCACAAACGAATGTATAGACTTAACAGTCAACAGAATCAAGTTCTGCCCTCCTCCAGCTGGTCACATTCTCAATTTCTTATTTCTGCGTTTTTGGTTACATATAAAGCTTGGTACGAAACCGTCAAGTTGGTAAAGTTCGCCTGAAGCAAGAAGCAGCAAGAGTACTTATCCGCATCCTAGACGGTTCATGGTGCTTCAAACAAGGTTAAAAGAATTGATCGGCTAGTAAGTGGATAACGCATAGACGCAGCTGGGTAAGATTTTGATAGCACGGAAAGGATAACTATGTGCAAAACATACTTGCGCATAAGGATAATGTTCAGTTGAAGAAAGTTTCAAAATAGCACTTAGTCTCCTATCGGGTTGAATCCCAGCTTACGTAGTCCTGACGTGGCTTGGCCTTTTGAGCTCAGATCAGATATCCTCGCAGGCCAATTTCCTACGACCCGTTTTCCAGCTGTGGAACGGAAGCCATGCTGGCAGGAGAAGATCGACAGTCTAGGATGGCTTCTCCATCGGCCCCTGCGACACCAAACTCTTATCGGTCCCGTGCCGCGAGTCAAGTTGGCGAACCTGGGCGGCCACCTTCCTCCCGTCTATCCCGGACCTCCATAGACGAAAATGCCGAAGGGGCTCTCGCCACAAAAGAAACCATACCTAACGTGCAAGATGAAGGAAGTCTGGATAGCCTTCAAAATAAGCTCCATCAAATATCTTCCGAATCACTTGATCAAGAGACCAAACCCACGGAATTATACGATCAACATGAACGGCAGTTCCAAGAACAACAGCGGCAGAGATGGCAATTGCTTGAAAAGGAGTTGCTGGACAAAGACAAAGTTCCGACATCGTACTACACGACCTCGAAGAAGGAACAGCTAGTTTTGGAATTTGTAGCGAATTTCAATCGGCAGTATACACAGCTATTTCCGGGAAGGAAGGAGTTGCTGCTTTGCCCACCAAACCACTTTGGTATAAAGGTAAGCATCATTATAAATGGAGTACGATTGCCATCTTCAACGAAACATTGAAACCAACATATGGTTCTCTAGAAATTTGTGTGCACCACCCTGCGACCGACCAAGCTTCCTTATAGAGAGCTCTATGACTACCGTGGTTGCGCCCGCTTCGTTGCTGAGTTTCTCTCATACAAACCGCTAGATCCCCCGCACGAATTGGTAAGATCATTCACTTTGGAAAACATGGCATCTCGGCAATTAACTGTTCTCTTAGCCACAAACGTTACCCGGACCTAGCTACACACTACGTCTCCAGCAAGGTAACTCGTTCGACTACTCTATCCTTCTAGCTTCATTGCTTCGTGGAGTCGGATATGATGCCTACGTTGTTTCCGGGTACTCAACTAGAAGGATCACGTTGATGGACGAGAGTATGGTCGAGAGTAGCACGGTTGGGATTTTACCTCCCTTTGGGCAATCAGATGCTGTGGGAAAGGCTGCTGATGCAGATACCGGAAGCGGAGATCGGGACAAAGGCACATCCCAGGGCAAATATAAAGTTAAGCCACCTAGACAGTTAAGGAGCCAGTTTCTCGTCAAACAAGAAGAGAAAAGGCGGACCAAAGAAGAGCAAGAAGCTGAAGCGAGGCGAAAGAGGGAAGCCGAGGCGCGTGCGGTAAGACTTGTTTACTCTTTAAGCCACGCAAAACCGATGGCTCATCTTCATGTGGCCTCTGCAAGATGATGGAGGAAGATGATGATGAGCTTAAGGGCTTGCGTGTCCATGCCTGGGTACTGGTCCTGCCTGGCAAGCGAGAGGTTGCAGAGAGCTTCTTCATAGGTACCACCGTACGGCTATACAGTCCGATCCAGCTATGAAAACTAACCTTGGCCACTTGTAGAGCCGTCAACGGGAAGAATCTACTCTACGGAAAACGAAAATTATCTCGGTGTGGAGAGTGTTTTCAGTTCGGTCAACTACTGGGTCAACATGCAAGTTTGTTACGATGGTCTCAAGGTTAGTGATTGTCGTCACTGCCTTGCATAACCATTCTTACCCAAACTTATTGGGCATTACAGGGCATTTCATTCGATCTGGGTGACAATGCAAAGTGGGAGTTTGTCCTTTTAGACAACACGCAACCAGGGGGAGTTGACCCCCAAAATGACGACGATGATAAAGCAGCTGACAATGTATCAGACGACGAAGAAAATGAGAATGGAGATGTGGAAATTTTGGATTTGCCGCCGTCCTGGGTGGAAAAACTATCTGTTTCAAAGGAAGACTTTGAGTCTCGGTGTCCGTTGGGTGCCAAGACCGTTTTGTACAAGAACGCTAGACATGTGAGCTACCTTTGCCGGAATTCCACCTGCAGCTACGAGATACTAGGCTAATCCGCTTGTGTTATGCGCAACATTAGGAAGTCTTTGCAGAGTACTTTAGAACTGACGGAATGGTATCTCGAACAACTTTCTTTGCGGATGAGAGCAGAGGTTTCAATGGAGAGATCCATGAAGAGTTCCGTAACCGACGGTGCGAAACGATGAGGTGTTTCTTCATTTCGGGGCTAATCTCACTGGGTACGCTGGCATTCTACAGAGACAAACTCCGGCAACGGATCCGAGTACCATATGACGGCAAAATTCATGAATTCTTTGATCCTGGGCGCCCACACGGTCTCAAGGAACATATCATAATTGATGATCGCACAAAGGAGATGCATTTTTATCCAAGCGCACGGTCGGATGGTTTGGTCAAGCGCGTTGACGAAAGCAGCAAGGTTGATTCTTTGAGTTGCTTGCTCTGCATCCAAACCATATTGATGGCCAACACTTTACGATAGATTCTCGAACACTTTACTGAACGAGAAGACCGTCTTGTGTATCGAAGTGTAACATTCGATGGCGAGCCGGTTCGTGATTCTAGGTCTTCACAAGTGAACTTCCCAGCATTAACTGCTACATGGACTGATTATTGCAGGACGAAGAACAGATTGAACGCGGATCCATAATCAAAATGGCTGAGAAGTTTGATCGGAATCCAGGTACGGCGAATCTCCCACCCCGTTTTCAACGTATCGGAGTATTAACTTTACAAATCCATTTGTTTACACAGATGTGCCATCCCACAAAGATGCGGCGAAGAGGACATATTTTCTCAAAGATGACAAGGTACCCATACCGATCTTCACATTCCCTAGACGCATTGAGAGACTCAATCATTATCCAGATAGGGGTCATATACCATTTCGAAGAGGGAAAGATCATCCCCTCCACTCGAGAATTTCACAAGCCAACCGCGGAGCAGAAAAACAACTTTCTTGAAATGACTGTAAGCTTTGAGGTAGCTATGGAGGTCGCCATGTTAATTGATGGACCTCTTCATGTTCACATCCTTTCATGCACAAATCAGGTGAATCCCTATGTGAAGCCGCCCAAAAAGCAATATCTTCTTGCTGAGCTGCTAGAGCTTCTCAGAGCTGAGCAAGCTTGTTTAGCCGCTGTGAAAGCATCTGATCGAGAAGTGAAAGAGATATTGCTGAGTAGGCAGGCAGAAGAGAAGGATGTGTCATTGGTGATATCCATCTATGATACCATTCGAAATCAAACGGTTTGTTTTCACTTTTCTCCGCTCTGCTCCCCCTTTATTGATGAACGGTGATATCTGTAGAAACTACCAAGCGAAGAAAAGAAAGAGACGTATAAGGAAGAAGAGGAAGCGAAGGCGACAGATATTGACTACCTTTCTCCTTTCCTTGTTAATTACGTGAGTGCCATCAGCACGTAATCCCTGCAGGCTCACACTCATCCGCACCATATCTGCAGCCCAACCCCAACCACCTCACACGCGAGGAAGCCCTCTTAGTTAAAGACGCCTGTTTGAAAGCATTCAAGGAACGTCTCATAGAGAAGGCCAACATCATTCAAGGTCGATTGGATGAAGTCACCGCAGAGTACCAACGTCGTCAACTGGCTTACAGTCGCAACGCGGATTCGATGACTGTGGAAGAGACTGAGGAATATGTGAAGTTTTGCAATGATGCACTGTTCAAGATACATATTCTGGAGAAGAGGCTGGCAAAGGTATCTGTTGTGTATGATCTTTCTTGTCTTTGATATAGACCTTTCTTTTAACTGAGGTTTCGTTTCCAGCATAAAGAAACCGCACCCGAGCGTTACATTGAGTTAGACGCTAGGCTCAAGGCTGATCCAAGGATGCAACCAGCATTTGCACATTGAAAAAGAAGGCCAGAGTAAGATCACTGTACGATGATGCGCTTCTTATTTTAGGGAATGTACTATGACTATGTCGGTATGCGGAATCATAATGGACATATAGAATTATTTTATACATAGAACCTGCAAATTTCAACAAAGCAACCAGTCAGTCCTGAACGAGATGCATAGTGGAAAGAAAATAAAACCCAGAACTCACTTTTTGTTCAACAGGAAAATCAGGAGATTGAGATTGATCTTGGCCCCTTCCATTAACGTTATGACCGTTTCGTTATTGTATTGAGCGGCCAACAAATCCTCCAGTCGTAGCTCCATCTTATCTTGCATTTTGACACCGAAAAACGCGGCCTCAATGTTGAAAATACCGGCCTCGTCAGAGGAGATGGTGAGTGTTATTTGTCCGTATTTGCTTGGAGAGACGTCGTCGAGAGATATCAACACGCCTTTACGGTGTAGTTCCGCTGCAGTATATTTGAAGGAGCCAAACTTTGGTACTTTTCCTGATTTTGCCAGAGCCCGCTGGTGTGCATATTGGCGGGTGAATGGTAAAGGACGTTTGCCTTTGCTGTTTTTATGAATACATATATGAGTACTGTATTATGCCGTATGGCAAGCAGAAGGCACTTACTGTTTCTTGTTTCCAAGTTGTGACATGCATGCACTGATGTAGTCGTGATACGATTTCTTTTGATCTTCCAGGTAAACCGCCTTCTCTTCCAGATTTTTGAGTGTATTTCGCAAAGACAGCAATTCTTTCCGGCGTCGTGATCTTCGTCGAGACTTTGTAAGCATGTCTTTAGCGATCGAGTTGAGCATGTCTTGATATTGATTGGATTTTGTGACTTGGCCTTCTGCTTCAAGTTTTGCCATGTTCTCCAAAGCTCGACGTTTGAGGCTGAAGAAGGTCGTGCTGTTTGTCAAAGTGCGCAATCAGATCATGGCCCAGGACTTGAACTAGACTGGAGTGATCCGTACCTTCCCCCTTCACCTTTCAGTAAGCTCGATTGACTCGCATATAAACCACGGCTGCCGACACTGTTTCGAGCGCCCGCCAAATTATTAACACTTCCCGCAAGACCTTGACTGCTCCCCGTCATGCTTCCGGAAGCATTCAGAGTATCTCTGCTTTGATTCAATTGTCTTGACTGGAATTCTTTTTTGGCGTCCAGCTGCTGTGCTTCTAAAGCCAAGTATTCTTGGAATATAGACTCTTCCTTCTCGGTTACGGGAGCTTCGAGAATGTCAAGGAGATTCTTCCCTGTTTGTACTCGAATGACAGCCATAATGTAGCGTTTTGCTTCGTTCCATAAGAGTCTCACTCGGGCATCGCGTTCGTCTGGTGGACCGGCAAACAGCAATCCATATTCAGTTAAAGTCCACAAATGCAGTCGGGGCATCCTTTTACTTTACCTTCAAGGGTGGGGAACCTATTTCGAAGGCGGAGTTCAATCTCAGGACCAGAATCATCAACAACCGTTGGAACTGGAGACAAATCTGCAAGCACTAAACGTAGATTATCCTTTGCATCATCCGCCTAGATGCACACAATCAGTGAGAATGATAGGCGATTACATGCAGGACTACGATAACGTACCACATCATCCAGATTTTCAACCAATGTTTTGTGAAGTTGGAAAATTTCTCCAGAGGATAGTTTAACTGTCGGTCGCTGTTTCTGTGCCATACTAGCGTACTCGCTCATTGCTTCAGCGTATTCATCCTCCAGTTCAGCATCGACCGTCGTCGCTAATATCAATAGTCACATTATTTCCATGCACCACAGTCGCGAATGGGTTCTGGCTATTACCTTCTTTAAAAATGGTCATGAAGGTCTTAAACTTTTCAGAAATGTAGGGATTCAGCTCCGCCAGGTTGGGATCATCATTGGGAAAACCTTTTCCGACCGACATCTGATGGAGGGTTTTTGCAATCTATAATGCAATGCTAGGGTTATACGAAGATAAGAATAGCCACCGTCTGCAGATGAAGAAGATATACCTCAGCCAGATTCTTTCGTTGCGTAGGTGAAAGGGCCGATGCAACCGACATGTCAATAACTTCGAACTGCTCGGGCTGACTGCAAACATATTTCTGATTAGAAGCGCTGGAGGAAATTACACATGCCGACAGTCAAGGGTCCTCACATGATAGCGGGACTAATGTAACGGTAGTAGATGAAATTGCCGCCAACGAGTCGTACGATTTCATCATCGTTTCCGGGGAACCTTTTCTGAAAGCGGAGATAGCTCAGTTCCCTATTCTGTGCTCTTCCATTGAGATCTCCAAATACCTGTAATGCTTCCTTAAGTTGCCTGGCAATATATCGCAGACCGAAAGGCATGTCCTTGGTCGACCGGGATAGAGCCGATACGAATTCCCCAGTAATCTGCTTTAGTTTCGCAATGTCTGCAAATGAGAATCATTTTCTGTTAATTCGATAATGAGACGGGTACACTAGCTAATCATTCCTTACGTTGAACTTGGATTCTCTGCACTTCGGGATCCTCCGCAGCCTGCTTTGATGTCACGTCGTAGGGGCGCTGGCTTTTCTTTCCTGTTTGGATCTCCTCCGCTGCAATCAAGGTTCTGTAAATCTGATCCCATAGAATAAGTTCGTAATTTCTTGTTTCAATAATTCATTGGTTTGCAACTAACCGCAAGTGGTTCTGTCTCCAAGTTAAGGTCTTGATTGTTAAGGATGGATTTGACAAAAGGTTGTGCCAAATTTCGGAGATAATCTGCGTTTCCTCCACGCCTTTCGATGCGTGTAAGCTTGCAGTATTGTAAGGCTATTCGGGAATAAGGCCCACATACCGTGTGTAATCAACAACAAGCTTAATAAAGAAGGGATCTGCACGCCAGAATTCATCCAAGCTGGTGATGTCCTCCACCTCAAGTTTGATTGCTTCCCGGAACAAACTCAACAGAAGCGATTCCACCCGTCTGTCTTGAGCATAACCGTACAGCGACAGTACCACCTTCGTCAAGAACTTTGTTGCAGTGTTACCGCTCATCTTGTTCATGGTAAAAACAAGTCTAGCCAGATACTGTGGCTGGGTTTGCAGTAAATAGAATAGTTCTTCATAGTGTTCGCGCTTGGATCGGCTCTCTTTATCCTTCCCTCGAAGATTAATGGCCCCTTGCAGATCTTTCTCCTGAGACTTGGTAACATTAAGGGCTTGCCGCATCTTCTTGGAGGTGAAGTGAATAACTTCCTCGAGAGAAATGCGATTTCGTACGAGGAGGGAGATTTTCGTATCAAGATCCGCAACCTCTCCTTCCAAAGTGATGTTCTCCCGGATGCGCTTGACGACGAGTTGGCGTAGTCGATCAACCTCTTTTTTGACATGTGTAAGAAGAGAAGGCAATCAAGAACGCAAAAACATGAGCGGTACGAACCAGTATCCTCTTCAAAGTCATTGTCGGTGTCGTCGAGCAGATCCAGGAAGTTTCGCAAAACATTGACGTTTGGGTCGTCCAACCGCGCTATCAAGAATGAACGCATGAGCTTGATCGTCAGTAGAAACTAGAACGTGGGGGATTATCTTACCCAAGGCATGGTAAGCTTTTGCGAATCTCTTTGCTCTCCACATTGATTGAATTTTGGCCACCGAATCCCCTTGAGCTTTCAAATAGTTTGTACGCTCCAAATAGCGCCGCCGTTGCTTTCGACCTTTGTACTTTGCTTGAATCTATTGAGAGATTGTCAGAACTCACGCAATGCACACATGCCATGATTTAAAACGTACCTTTGTCCAGACGCGCTCTTTTCCGTGTATTTCTGCAAGCTTGTTCTTATATGCCTCTCGCATCTTGCGTCCTCTCCATACCGCTTGAAGTCTTGCAATGGAATTTTCATTCTCCGCATATGTGCGTCGCTTTTCAAGATATTTCTTTCGCTGCAGGTGCATTCGAACGAGTGCTTGAGCGCGAATGATATTGGCCAAATATTCCTTCTCCTTTTTTTCCGCCTGTTTAGCTTGATGCGCACGGTAATCGGTAAGCAACTGTTGATAGTTCTTTCGCGCAATGTAAGCTCGGAATTCTGCTTGCAATCGCACAACTTTATCGACGTGCTCGGCCAAGTATATCTGCCGCTCTGTTTACAAGATCAGTTCACGCTATTGCTTGCCCTGGCTTGCATCCAATTCATTTCCCTTACTCTGCTCCTCAGTCAAGACAGGTTCTGGTATAGGCTCTGCGAGCTCCTTCGACAATGCATCACCAACGCTTTTAAATGCAGGCATCGATACACCGGCTTCCTCAAGAGACTGTTGCGTAGCATCCAATTGTTCGTCTACGTCAGATAATCTCGTTAGCTTTTGATGTGTATCCACTAGAGTTTTGAGCACAAAGCATACCAGTGAAAGTCAGCTGGCCGACTAGATTTTTCATGGAGGGTGCCAGCCCTCGCTTTGACAGGAGATGACTGACAGAAATTGCTGTCATAAACTCGTTTCATGAACGGTAACAAGGGTTACATTCGAACATACCTTAGTGCGTGAATGCAGTAGATGACTTTCGGAATGTTCTTTTTATCGTACAAGTCAGTAAGCTCAAAAAAGAACACCTAAAGACATGATTTGTAAGTATGATATTAATGATGAAGGGTATACCAGACATTGGGAGGACACTCACATCTGGTAAGCCCACTTTCCGCATCGCTTCGAAGAGATAGTTGATGTTGTCTGAGTGTCGGAATTGCAATCGCGTGCGGTCCTCAAAGATTTTTTTGACGGCTTCCGGCTGAAAAGACTTGGCTAAATGTGCCAGCACAATGCCGTTTCGTAACTCTTCTTCCAATTCTCCTATAGATGCAATTTGGAATTTGATGCAAGCCTCGATCCACCTTTTGTAGAAAATAATTCCAAGATGAATTAACCCGCGGGGAGGCAAATGGGGATCTGCGTTGAAACAGCTCATACTCTTTCGCTTCTCCAATATGACAAAGATACTCATAAGCTTGAAGCTGGGCCCTCTCCTTATCCAACCAAGCAGCATCGCGCGTCTGCCCACCGGTCTCGTGCTTAAATCGAATTCGACCATGTACTCCTACATTCAAAAGTAGCGTTATACCATCAAGCAGCATGTCACGCTTATGTATGCAAGAGCATCTGCTGCCATACCAGCAACATCTCCTACATCCAGAGGAATCGCTGGTTGATCGGGGGATGTGCTGAAGGTGGTACTTGTTGCGCTCGTAGGACTTAATGGCTCACTCATCGCAGAAATCATGAGGCAATGGACGTCAACACCAAGCGGGAAAACAACGGACGCTAGCAGCAATAAAGCCCAGGCTTCTTTCCGATTGCTCCGACGGGGCCAAAGTGCTTGCATAAACGCCCTCGATCCCATTCCAATGTGAGCCGCGCTGCTAAGCCACGAGTTGCTGACGTGTTACGTACTGCGGGTATGACGCCTCCTTCCACGTGGATGTTGATTACTTCCGCCTTCCGATTGTTTGTTTACCCACCTGCTGCTCATTTCCTTTTTTTAAACCATTTCCATCCCGATTTCTTTGCTGGACATCACATTAAGACTTGCATACCATGTTACCACCTGCGAGAACTGCTGTGGAGACTTCAAAGGAAGCCATGAACATGGCATTCCTGTTTGTGTTGGCCGTGTTGGGACCGACACTTGCTGCATTGTTGCAGTCCATGGTAAGCTTTGTTGCACTTTGAACTCACTCCCACCCAGCCTGGCCCACTGACCGCTTCCTTTAGAACTTTGTGCGGTATAACCAGAGCGCCATCGGTAAGCTGGAGATACCGCTTTTGCAAAACTCAAAAGCGTTGGTCAAGGCCTCCGGTGCCGAAAAGCCTGTTACAAAAGTCCCACAATCGAAATCGCAATCGAAACCGCAAACTCGGTCGCCTGCATCATACCTTCCGGCTGCGAACAACAAAGGAAAGAAAAATACTGAGGTTGCGCTTCCTCAAACGCTACCGCTTCCTGGCGTCGTGCTTCAGGCCCTGGACACAGTGGATAGCGCTTGGGATTGGGCGGTGGAAAGGACCGCTGGAGCGGTAGCTTACTCGGCAGCATTTATCGGTTGGAAAGTCAAGGTGCGCAAGGCAGAGAAAGCCGCGTAATTGAAGGGAAGGCTGACCGACCCACGTATACCCGATGCTCAGATGTGGGCTTATCAGCGATTGCGGAGTTTTCGGATATCTTATAGAGGGTCACTGTACATAGATTATGGTTTTGAGCATTTCGTATCTTCAATATTCACAATTTCGTATCACATCATCAATTAATATGCTACATCCATATATACATTCATTATTCTACAGCTATTTACAACAAATAATTAGAGTCGACTGACTCAAGCCAGAGAAGCCGCCAGTGCTTCCACTGTGGTAGGATGATATTAGTATTTGCGATGCGACGGGCTCATTGAGCACGGATGACTTACAATGTTGCACTCCATGACTGGCCAAACCCTCAAGAGCCTTTTTCACAAAGTTCACTGATTCTTCCACTCGTCTAGCCAGTTGCTTCAGGTCTTTTGCAAATTGTTTGTCTCTCTCATTTGATTGCACTCCAACATCTCTCAGGTAGTCACTGCTTCTTGTTTGGTCCGCACTTGGGTCATATTTTTTGCACAAGGATGCATACTCAACGCTAAGCTCGAGAGGTGCTGACATCTGTTTCCATATTTTGGAAGCCTATCACGAAGCATCCTGCTAAGAACGCGATAGGGAATGCACCTCAATCACATGGCTTCCTACCTTTTCGTTCAGGAGACATCTGTCCCGCACGGCGCAGACAAAAGTATCGTGCATCAAGATCAGATCATCCATGCCCTGTGCAGACTTGATTCCCTCCATAAATGTTTTAGATTCGGCATGAATAACCTGGCGATAGAAAGATTTAGTACCGCTGGTCAATCCGCGAGAGATAAATAAACATACAGCACTAAGGAAAAATGCATGCAAATTGGCGACAAAGTGCATCAACCTGGCCTTCACTGCCGACCGTTGCCTAGCTAAAAGTAGGTTCGACGTTCCTGTAGCCTTTCTACCACGCCAATCGTCGGTGTCCAGACAGTGGCGTGCATATTTGATCGCCAGCAAGATACGCGCGATTCGATTGTAGATTGCGATAGTCGCGGGTGTCACGATAATATTTAAGGGGAACGGAGTCTGATCGTAGGGAATTATATACTTGAGGAATCCTTGACCAGACATGGGAATTATGTGTCCATACCTGATAATGTATGTTAATGGCGTCCAAAAGTTCCCTGCTGCTTGATTTGGCCGCACGGCCTTCCACATTCAGCAGACGTATATCAAAACACCGCGCATCAAGATGGTTCAATTCGGTTCCAGCATTGCTTGCCAAACACTCCGCAAACGCGGCATTTAGTGCATGGGGCTCGTAACATAGTTCGCGGGACTCAACCTGCCCTCCGTAAGTCATAAGCATTAAACATGACTGCGTGGTGTTCCGTTTCGCGTCATCAATACCTTCTCAAAGAGTTTCAAACAGAAAGGATGCATGACAGCACCAGCTGTCATAAAATAAACTGCTTGCAGAGATTTCAGATGGTCATTCAATTCGCATTTCCGGAAGAGGATACTCGTGAGGTGACGTCCGACAGAGGCCTTTTGAGCAAGAACATGTCGACGAATGGCGCCGCGGAAACACTCGTCAATGGATTGCCAAAGATGCTGCTGCTCTGCAAAATGAGTTAGAAACCGCTCAGATATCCATGAACGTGCCACGGTAATGCTTACCAAACTGAACCCCGATAGTTGCGTCCTCTGCATCCATTTGATCAATGCCAACGGAAATCAAGGCTCTGAAGCACTTGGGAAACATCTGCTCAATTTCGCTCCCAGTACCCGTGCTCTTAGACGGGTACTGAGAAGATGGTTGTTGTTCATTTCTCTTTTTCATTTTGCGATTCATCCCCATGCCTTCGATAAAGGATGCCACAGTCGCCTCGTACAGCGACTCGCCATTCCGCGAAAGTTCGGGGAACACCTAAATTGTAGTCACCATTAAAACTCTTGTCCTCCGCCTTTCGTCGCAGCTTGATACACATACCTGCGAAGCATCGAGCTGTTCAATCACATTCAAGCTTTTCCCACACACATAGATTGCAGCATTCACGTGGGTGAGAAAATTGGGAGTCACTGATTCTCGGAGAATGTACCGTGACTGCCATTCATCTCCAGTCGCATTGGGATTACTGCTACAGTCTCTTAGAAGCGGGTCACAAAAGGGACGCCAATTTTAGCGACCTACCTAGCAACAAAGAATTCTTCTTGTGGATCATCAAGTTTACCAGTGTCCATCCAATTTTGAATGGTGTCCATATATGGTTTCATCGTACGAAGGAACAGTTCCACGAACACCGAGACTTTCACGGGCTGACAGGTATGCTCATAATGTCTAATACTGGTGCATTGTGCGGAAAGTATTTGCGTCGTCCAGGTAGCATTGTCGCGATACGGCTCTGATGAGCAAGCAGAAGCACATTGATGATCAGCCGTGGTTCAAGGAGATGGAAATAATCGAGGAAGATCTTAACCATTTTTCTCTATCTCAAGCGCCTCCAGCATCAGGCTGAGATCATCCAAGATGTCCAACTTGCCAGAAAGCCGAGAGCCTAGTGCCATCAAAGACGTGACCTCCTGCTGTCCAGATTCTTGGACACATTAAGCAATAGCCATGCATGTTACTCGCAAAGGTTCGCACTAACTTGGCATCTTCCGCGCATACTCCTGGAAGCGTTTTTCCTCTTTCGTGATAGTTGCGTCAAAATCTCGTACGATGGAAAGCAGACCAGATGCGAATGCCTGCACGGTAAGTGGGTAGGCTATCTGTTCACTTTGGCATACACTAGAAGCCAAAAAGTTACTTGATATGCTGTCACACTTTCTTGAATCGTACCAGCAAAGAAATCACCTTTCAGCGAAAGATCGAACGCGTTGCACCGCAGTTCCGCGATCAGCAAACCATTGTAAAAGGTCGTGGAGAGCACCTTCACTCAGATGCTTCAGGGTTACATCCGTGACAGGCTTTAATATAGCATGGACACATAAGC
The DNA here is from genome assembly GCF_000182565.1 of Spizellomyces punctatus DAOM BR117. Taxonomy (NCBI): domain Eukaryota; kingdom Fungi; phylum Chytridiomycota; class Chytridiomycetes; order Spizellomycetales; family Spizellomycetaceae; genus Spizellomyces; species Spizellomyces punctatus. The sequence goes on from NW_015971542.1 coordinate 1,358,408, forward strand.
TGGGGACGACTGGGATAGAACCAACTAAAGAATCATTACCTCAAAGCTACCATCTGAACGACTGCGAAACACTGCGGTGGCAAAGCCGGAAAGCAGAAACAGACACTCTCGTACGAAGTCAACCTCTTTCGTATAGACTGTGCTGGCCGCAGGGCGATAAAAGAAGCGCGGATCCCTCTGTTGATGAGACGCCAGGCTGGGGGCTTTACGGGTACACGTTAGCAAAAGGTATCAAGAGGTATCAAAAAGCTTTACACAGACCTAAAGAGCAGGGATCTTGGTGATCGAAACTTATGTCTATCGGCGGGAAATTAGCCCCTTATTGCCAGGCCCCGCACGCCATAACGAAAGCAAGAAAGAAACAACTACCCTCTGCGAACAATGAATAAGATCCTTTTTCACGTGTCCAATACTGCCGCCGCTCCAGTTCCTTTTGTGACGATTCATTGGGGTTCGACAGCAAATCCGGATTTCGATGTTTCTGTCGCCGCGGTTGTCTGTCCGCAACGGGTTCTTTCTGATTGCCATGGTGTGAATTAAATGGCTGCAATGACTACTGTACGGCAGCCATACCCTACCAAGGTAACTGCACTATCACAAACTTTCGTGCTTTCGTCGCTTGAATACCCGTCATCCGAGTCGACCTCATCAGTTGCGTCCTCCCAATGTGATCCCGTCAATGGTTCCTCAGCTGTAATATCTTCCCATGTTAAGGAGCTTTCAGCATCCATAGATCCGATACATGGGTGGTAGATATTGCGCAAGGGAGCTTCAGAAAGACTGAGGAAAAGACGAAGCATGTCGTGAATCTACCAAAGCCATGGGCAGTTTAGAAAGTTTACCTGATGACACATAATGCGCAACACGGCTTACCAAAAAGTGATAACTAGGACGCAAACTGAGTAGACTATTGAGACTCTTTCGTAGAGTGTCCGCTTTAGTGTCTTGGCTGTACACAGCAAACTTCTCAACAAGCCTGTGCAATGTTCAGTGTCAGTATCTGAGAGAGCCAAGAGGTGATGGCATCGCCACTGTTGCATACCCCCCATATTGACGAATAACTTCATGCTCATTGGTGGTTTGCCATCTGTGGACTTTTATCTGTTTCTTGGCCAACCGGCGACATTTTAAAAAGCTCTCAGAGTCCACCTAAAACCAAGATCGCGTCAATCTCTAATGAAGTCGAACCCCATTGCGCATATCGCGAGATTACCTGAAAACCTGTAACCTGCACAATCAGTTCTGAAAGTAGCGCATCTCGGGTTGCAATATTCGTTGGAGCGGCAGACAACATGTCGCTCAATGGTGGGAATGGAGTTCCATCGGAGAGCGCGCTCGGACATGCATTTCATGTCCAAATGCTGGTGTGAGTCACTGTTGCCATAGTTTCCAAGAAGCTCAGACCTTTGAGTTCCCAACATTGCCTTGCACTTGAGCAAACAGCAGGGAAACAATGGCGAAAAAAGGAAAGAAGGCTCTGGAAGTCCGTGATCTCCCACCAGGAGAGGAGGCAGCGTCCTCGACAACAAAAACTCTTGTGATCCCAGGCGATCACATTCCGATAAAAATTGAGAATTCGACGGGGCCTGCTCGGGTACGGGTGGGACCAGGATTGCATCAAGAACAGGGGGAGCTGGTGGCAGTAAAGGCTGGAATCTTGCAGCAAGGGAGCCAGAATAGATGGTGGGTTGAGGGTACGCAGAAAAGGGTAGGTAATTGGTATGCCGCTCGACGACTCCAGCGTGGAAGCTGACAGCATTGTAGTATGTCCCTGCCTTGGGAGAGTCCGTATTGGGCATAATTGCCTCCAAACATGGAGAGTTTTATCGAGTGGATATTGGGGCTGCCCACCCGGCGTCACTTCCCGTATTAGCCTTTGAGGGTGCCACAAAGCGAAATAGACCAAATCTGGAGGTATGTGGAAGTTTTCAGAAAGAGGTCGCCCAAACCGTCTTTTCGCACGATCGTTGATTGAACTCTACCTAGGTGGGATCATTAATATATGCACGAGTATCATTAGCGAACAAGGATATGGAACCAGAGCTTGACTGCATAGATCCGGCCACAGGAAAAGCTGGGGGATTTGGTGAGCTCAAAGATGGGTTCATGGTACGCTGTTCGCTTGGCATGGCAAGAAGGTCAGTATAGGGAATTTTTGATTCTTTTGAAAACTCAATCTCATCAACTCGGGCTAGATTACTTGATCCAAGAAGTCCGATTCTGCTTCGGCTAGCGGAAGCCTTCAAATTCGAGACGGCGGTGGGAATGAATGGACGGGTATGGGTGAACGCTGAGACGACACCGCACATTATAACGGTCGCGAGAGCCATTCAGGTGGCGGACGGAGCTGCAGCTGGAGATGTTATGAGAAGGGTGGAACAAGTGCTCCGCACTCTAGACGACTTCATGGACAACAGTTGAAGTTGGACCTAATATTTTTTCTTCTGTAATTACTGGAACCGCATGAGGTGCATTTCAATCCTGCCGAGGCAAGGATGTGAAAAATATTTATTCTCTATCCTCGGAGCACGAGAAATACTGGAGGGGCGTCTAACGTTTGAGGAGTGCCCGTAGGGACAACTAATTTGAATTCTAGTCTTCAGATGCTAGCCTAGTTACTGTGTTACAATTTGGGTGTCATGGCTTTGGCAACGCGGGAGGCGTTCTCTCGGCCCAACTTTTGCGATATCCAGTTCCCAACTTTGATGACTTCTGGCAGGCTCACACCGGTCTTGATACCGAGGCCCTCGAGAAGGTATAGAACATCTTCTGTAGCCACATTGCCGGTCGCACCTTTTGCGTATGGGCATCCGCCTGCATCGGAATAGATTAGTCTTGATGCAACAACGATCGACGATAACTAATATGCATACCAAGTCCAGCCACAGAGCTGTCCACTACATGAATGCCATGCTACAGAAGTCGCGGTTGATAACTATTACACAAATATTACTGCTTTAGAGGTACTTACCTGCAGCGCCATTGTAATATTGGCCACAGCTTGCCCGTAAGTGTCATGACAATGAACCGCAAGACATTCCACAGGAATTACATCCTTCACTGCTTCTAACATTTTCGCCATCTTAAGGGGTGTACCTGGAACGGCGCATGAGGACAAGAGATTCGTGCGTGGTCATTTCCCCGCCCTGATGGCACTTTCATGTCGCACCTACGCCGATTGTGTCGCCCAAGGAAATCTCATAGCATCCCATGTCATATAGCTTTTTGGCCACAGTAGCTACCATTTTGGGCGAAATGTCACCCTCGTAAGGACATCCAAGGACAGTGGAGACGTATCTGAACTCTGATATCAGCCATTTCATTTGACAACGACAAGCACGATTCTAGTGATGTACGTACCCTCGGACCCGAAGTCCCTCCCTGATCGCCTTTTGACATACTTCTTCAAATCTCTTCAAACTCTCGTCTATCGAGCAATTAATGTTCTTCTGACTAAACGACTCTGACGCCGCGCCAAAAATGGCCACCTCTTCGGCTCCTGCTGCAATGGCTGCTTCCAGGCCTTTCAAGTTCGGTGTAAGGACTGGGTAAGTTACACCTTTGCGTCGCTGGATTCCTGTCAGCACTTTTGGGGCGTCCGCCATCTGTGGAACCCATTTCGGAGATACAAAGGACGTCGTTTCTATCACTGGAAGTCCAGTAGCACTCAGACGATCGATAAACTCAATCTTGACTTCTGCCGGAATCATTGTTTTTTCATTTTGGAGACCATCCCTTGGTCCTACTTCAACGATCTTGACATAATCTGGGACAATCTGGGACGCCGGTGCACGGTCAGTTGAGACTTCCAAGTTTTCTCGCGACTCCATGGGACGGATACGATCTCCCAACTCACCCTTTGCTGAGCTGACAGTGTCAGTCGACGGGCAACAAGCTGCTGGTGGCCTCCAAAAGGCCGTAAGACTGCGGGCAACGCAACACGCATAGTCCGCATCATCTTGTAAAGTCCGCCGTGGAGTACCAGTTACAACTGGACATGATCGTTGGATGAATAAGCGTACACTGCCGCGCTCACGCGACCTGCTGACTCAGCCAATGGCCGACAGTGGCAACGGCGATTGTCAGATATCTGCAAGACGAAATAAGGGGAATAAAGAAGTGTTTTTATGATATTCTCAAGAGGAACGGGCAATAAGAAATAGATCACTCTCAAATCGTTCAGGTCGTCGGCGTCTGCGCTTTGCAACGACGGGTTAACTTGCTAATGGGTGATCGCATTAGCTGAATCAACCACTGCTGTTTTCCAAGGGATATGAACTCTGTCCAGCATTGATCCCAACAGTGGGTTTCATGCCACATCATTGTCTTCTGGGCATTGTTGGCCGCTTGGCATCTTCAACCTAATCGTCGTTTTGGAGAATAATCACGTGCGTAAGCTTACCTACAGGATGCTGGTGTCGCGTCCATCGATCTAGTTTGCTCTCGTGAACTTTGCCAAAGCCCTAGGAAAGATGGTCTAGTCATTGCTGCCAGTACTCGTTTTGAGCCATGGCTAGCATTAAATCCTTTAAAGTCACCGCATCTCTTCAGCTTTGTTTTCTTTTCTTCGATCTGCTCATCACACTTTTGGGTGAGACGGCTCGCCATCGGTTTTTTACCTTGATTGTTGCCTACATGTTAGTAGAGTCCCAGTAGATGCCACAGTGCTGCTGACAAAGTGTAAATATATGCTCAACAACTTCATTTTGTTTCCAGTGTCCAACTGCTCTTTCTTGCCGCCAATGTCCTCCTCTTGTTTATACGGTTTGCAGCAAGCTACCCGTTTCGCGCGGGTATGCTGCGTATCATGATGAATGAGTTCTCTGGTGCATTGTGGGCCAGTCTTGCATATCTGGTCTTCTTTGCAATTTGCCGGGTTTCCGGGCTGGTACGTCTGTAGCTAACTCTTTGGAAAAGTGGTGTACACCTGTTCCTTACCGTAATTGGGCGATTACAAGCTTCTGATGGCCCCCTGCGATGATGGACGGTGTGATTTTTGGACGAACGGATATATGGCGGCATATACTTTCTTTCGAATAGGTCAGTTCAAGCATTTTAGGGGGTAGCCCTTAAACTAATTCCTGTCTTTTACACAGCCGAGATGGTCTACTACTTTTACTACCTGCGCGCAATAATACAGCTCTGCGATCCAAAGTATGTTGCATCGGTGCGGCTGGATATAGATATTGGCACTAATCCACCTTTCATTCTCAGATATTACCGAGACTCTGCTTGGTTGCGCGAAAAGATGCGTTTAAATGACATGAAAAGATTTGCTCGCAAATAAAGAGACAAGATGTCTATATACATGTACCAATATTGAAGGCTATTTAAAAGCAGAATACAATACGATCCATGCTGGCGGGACAGCGGGCCAAGTGAAGTGTGAATACGGCTCTCAACAATTAAGATTTCCCATCAAGTGGTTTCTCTAATAAATTAAAGCACCGACCGCCGCTTGCCAGCGCCTGAATATCGGCGAACAGGGAGAAGTAAACGTCACGTTGAGTCTCTGGCACCAATTAAAACCTGTTGCGGGGTTCACGGGGAGGACGATCAGGCATTTCTGTAGCTTCGTTAACCTGTGCAACGGAAATATAAGTCATCCGGATGTATAGTCCCATTCAGACTTTCTCTCACGTACCCTCAAATCCCGACCCTTGAAGTTGCTACCATTGAGCGAGCTGATGGCCTTGAGAGCATCCTCCTCCTCCATTTCCACAAACCCAAAGCCACGGCTTCGCCCTGTAGCACGGTCAATCATGACTCGAGTGGCCTTGACTTCACCGTACTGAGCAAAGAGGGCAGAAATTTCGTCAGTCCGTGCAGCCCAGGGGAGGTTGCCCACAAAGATGCGCTTGGTAGACATGAGCCGGATGGAGAAGGCTGTTGGCCGAAAGGCGGCAGCGACGTTGCGTGTGATGGGAAGCATTGCGTTTTAGATGTTGATAATTATTTTTACCAAAATCTGGTTTTGGTTGAACTTTTCGGAAACCATTCACGTTGAAAATACCGCGACCAATGAAACGCATCGTGGCTTATGGAAACCGCGAAAGGAGCGATCGGTCGACATGACCAATTTACAGAAATTCATTTCCTCGCAAGCATGAGAAAACGCCAACGCATTTCACTAGAATTGAGTGCTGGAGGTCGGCGAAGGCCAGTTTTGCAGCTTGACCGTCCTCTGGCCGCTCCATCCTCGGCATTAGCAACTCGCACACAGCCCAATTCTGCTCCCGTCAAAGGTTTGCATTCACACATAAATCCCGAGTTTTCACTATGCCACAATATAGCACCAGTTGGCTGCGAGATTGGAACGGCGTGTGAAGTCGCTTTGCGTTGTATGCTTCAGAGGGTCTCACACACGAAAGGACGCGGCGGAGTATAAGTTTTTGCCCGAGCCCTGCTGTTTGTTGTGATTGTCTAAATGTCCGTTTCGATCTGCAATATGCTCTTTTTTATATGAAAAGCAACCGAAGCGGTAACTCAATTGGCTGGTTTGAGTGCCTACGATGATAGCGACGAGGAAGATGATACAACGCATGGAAATCATCAAGGTAGGGTGCCATGGGTGTGAAGCGAAATGGATCTCGAATGTATTTGCAAGGGTTGTTGCTCTGATGCAAAAGAGAACAAACGTTTGTAAGAGTCGGAGCTGAATCCTAAGTGCCCACTTGCAACATGGCGTTCGCGGCAGCGCACGCACATTTGCCATAAGCAAATGTGGAGCATGTCCTTGTGTCGCAACAGAGTGGGTGGGACTGATCTCTGGCTTTCTTCCTTTACGGAAAGGTATAGTTGGCGTGGCTATGAGGAGAGGCCCACAAAAGACAATAATAGAGGAACACGGCTGATTGAGCTCTGCTGTGATTCAATTCATCGTACAGGTCAAGCTGCAGAAAAGCCTGGTGACATGGATGCAGTGTTTGCGGACTTTATATCAGAAATTAACGCCATGTCTGACCCTTTCACTCAAACACTGTCCGAGGCTACCTCAATTGGATCATCATCAGGCATCTCCTCACATACCAAATCCGCGAGTGGGCCTGCAACTTCTGTAAAACCCAAAGAATCTCGATCCCCTGATCGGCCGCTTGTCGCTCTCTCATCATTGCCTCCAAAGTTTGCAACCGCATTGATCAAACCTAGCCGTTCATCTCCACTGCATCGCCGCACCAATACCCTTCTATCGAAAATTGCCAACCTGCTCGCCCTCGGTCCTGACATGCTTCCAGTAGAGCTCGAGAACGTGACTGCCTGCCAAAAAGAACTCACGTCCCGATTTCTGGATTGGACTCGAGGGGCGCTGCATAGTGGGTACTTTGAAGAGATCTTAAAGCATTGGGAGGTGGAAGTTGTGCCGGCTGTGGAGAATCGTGTCGCGCCGCATGGATGGTCTCTGGAGTGGGACGCACGGAGCGAAGCATACAGTTTCAAGTGCGCGGAAACCGATGATATAAGGTGGTCTCATCCTCTGAAGAAGGAAATGGCTGAAATTTCGACTCCCGTTCCGCCGCCTCTTCCCCCACCCCCGCCACCTCCTCCTCCTCCACCTCAACCTGAGGACGAGCAGCAGAATAGGAAGGAAGTGCATATGGCCAACAGTGCACACCCAAGTAAAAAAGTGGTGAGTACCTGGGTGAGGGTCGAACTATTAGAAGCAATTATTCAATCTTCATTACGATAGACAACTTTGTTTCAAAAATGGAAGGCGGCCGGTGCAGAGCTCATGAAGGATACCGATGAAACCACGGCGCCTGAAGATTTAAACAACTGGGCAAAACGACAGATGCAAAAGGACGCAGTGGCCTTCAATCCAAATTTTACGCCAGTGCAGCCACGTACGCGCCGTTGACATTGTTCCCTTGAACATTCATGGTTTATCCAAATTCAAGCATGAGCAAGGGTTTGGACTGATTATGTAGATATAAATAAAATCCTAAAATACAAAGTGGAAAGCGTCGGTAACGTTTACTGTCCGGCTTTGCAGCAAAGAAAGGATCATCCTCCGCCCTTCTTTCTCTTTTCTTTGCTAAATTTCCCACCTCGATATGCGCGTCCTTTACTGTTTGCACGCGGCGGTTGAGTTTTTCCTTTTTTTCCCTTACCGGACTTTGCCGGGCGGCTGCCTTCATTATCCGCACGCTGGCGCCAATTACCTTCACTTCCGTTACTTGGTGGCGCTGTCGATGGGTGGAAAACGTCCTGGTGCCTTCCATTTTCGTATCGTTGGAAGTCTCTTTGATCGCTTGTCGTGACAGGGTGTCTCGAAGATGTGCCAGTTCTACCTTGATAAAATCCATATGAATCGTGTCCAGGTTCGCGATCTCTATAGGATTGACGATGTGGTTGTCCTTCATGCACTGGAAGGTCGTCTGATCTATGCTGATGGTAACCAGAATGTTGGGGCACATAGGGTTGTGAGTGATAACCCCAAGTCTGCTGAGACTCGAATCTCTGAAAGGATTCGCGATCTCTATAGGATTGACGATGTGTTTGTCCTTCATGCACTGAAAGGTCGTCTGATCTATGCCGATGGTAACCAAAATGTTGCGGCATATACGCCTGTGAGTGATAACCCCTACTCTGCTGAGGCTCGAATCTTTGAAAGGGTGGCTGAGGATGTGTTGTTCTATCCATTCTTGACTGATGTGCATTCTGCGCCGCCCACGGTGGCCTCTCCTCGTCACTTGAAGACAAACTATGATCTGCAAGCCGCGGGCGATCTTTGGTAAATCTCGAAATCAATTCTTCATCTTCAGTATCCTGTATTGCAAACTGTTCATGCGGGTGCGTTGCCTTTCCAGTGTCTGCGACATGGAATGCGGGATGCGTTTTAAAGTATTCTCGTACATCCGTCACATCGCTCTGGCGTAGCGCGTCCAGGTATTTTATCAAACTTAGCAGCGAGGTATCGTTTATGCAATCAAAATTGGGATCGCACACTGTGAACGTTGGAAGGTGCAAGCAGTTTGCGGGAGTGAAGGATGCCTTTGACGATGTATCGTCAATTAAGATGGTATTTCGCTAAAAATTGCAAGCAGTATGTCACAAATGGATCATTTCAAGAAGATGCAAACATGTAGAGTATCCCTACCTCTGTCCATCGTCCGTGTGGATTGACAGTCCGATCAGCCCACACTTTGCGAAGATCTTTCTTTGCTTCCCAGTCCCGATCTCGACCTCCAATATCGCTACAATGCGATCTGTTCCATCCAAATGCCAGCTTCGACGCATAATCACCAAAAATATGGCTGAACATAGGATCCGCATTTTTTGGCATTGCCGAGGTCCAAGCTGCGACCTCAAAGTGTTGGAAAATGTGATCGATGAATGTGTCCAAATACGGGCGATAGTAGCATCTGCCAGGTGCAAAACAAGGTTCAGAGATGCGACAAATGACAAGTGCAAAGCATCGACCTACCTTGCTCTGTTGAGTCGAAAGTTTGGTGCTTCAGGGCAAAGTGGGTTCGCCCTTGCGGCTCTTTTCTCTGCCGTTTTCTTGACTCTCTCCAACAGCGTTCCGTTGATATCAAGAATGAGAAGGATGGTACGTCGTTTTGTACCCGACATTTTTCGCCGTTTGCGCTCGCGGGATTTGGCCATTTCTTGAGATCTCTGGTAGGAAAATGCCAAAACGATCATCAAAAGTTTGGCTGCTTGGTCATCATTTCACGTGACCCAATGCATTCCAGTCATGTGACCACGATCGCAGAGTGCAACTCAAGTCGTTGTTGGTTGAACTCTAGCAGAAGAAGCTGATAACGAGGTGATTAAACCAGTGCAGGGGAACTCTACCCGTCATGGAACTCAGAAGCCCGACAGTTGGCCAGCCGATGGTAAAAGCGCTGTCGAACGATCCGTTTTATTGATTCCTGATGCCCACTGTAGAGGACATAGTGGAGGGGATTCTGACTTTACGATCCTCTTGTCGCCTCGCTCAAGTTGCCACCAACCTCGCGGGTAATGTGCTTTGCTTGCTTGAATTTGGAGATTCAAGAAGGGAAGTACATCCATACATTCCTTATCATGAAAGAAAGGATTACGGTGGAGGGGGAGCGTACAGCAACCATTTATTTGCGACTAGATTATTTTTAACATTGCTTGGACTAGTTACTTTTTTGCTCATATTCGCCTCGTTGTCTCAAGGTTAATATCACAACTGCTATGGGCACCGATCTTCGTCCCGTTTTTGCTTGATCGTTGCTTCTTACGGTCTTGTCCCGCCATTATGATGGTATCTGGATGGCCGTATCGCTCAGATTTTATAATATGTTTCTTCCCATAATGCAATTATCAATGTACTTTCTCTTTTCCACATATTCGTCTCGAACTTGGAGCTAGCAAAAATCACGCGAGTCCAGTATAATACTTTGGCAGGTTTGCCAAGTGATCTAATGCAATATCTTGTCCAAACATCAGAGATCGCAGCAGGGAAAGCAATGTTGTCGCGGACCTTTGGCCCATCACGGCGTTGCGCATTTCTTCCAGCAAAGATCCTCCAATGCACGCGCGCACTCAAACCCCAACGGCCGGCAGGAGCACCGTGGTTGCCAACCACCATTTTCGCAGCAGCAACTCCTATAGGCACCGACCCATCCTTCAGCTTCTCCCCAATTGCATTCATTGAAACAGCTTTGACCCAAGTCCACTCTGTAACAGGTTTCCCATGGTGGCTTACAATAGTCAGTTGTACTGTGGCTCTGCGAGCCACATGCACACTTCCTCTGGCAATTCAACAAAGACGCCGAGTAGCGAGGCTAGCAGAACTGCAACCCATCTTGAAAGCGTGGGAAGGAACATTTCGGCAGCAGATGAAAGCACAGAGAGGGTCAAGATCGCTTCTTGCTTTGAACAAGGCTCAGATAACTGTATGTGGTGCCTGTTTCGTCCTCTTTCTCTTCACACTCTGATCATAGTTTTTTGGTCTTTTCGAAGTATAAACAAAAAGTGCGCGAGCTTTACCGAACATACAACTGTCATCCCATAAAAACCATCATTTTACCATGGGTGCAAATTCCTTTGTGGATCACTGCGTCACTTGCCTTGCGGCGAATGGCTGCATTTCCAGCGCCTTGGCTAGAGACCCCAATGGCCGCAATAGAAGGATTTACGACGGGAGGCACGGCTTGGTTTGTTGATTTGGCGGCGCCAGATCCTACCATGATTGTCCCCCTCACGATTGGATTTCTGCACTTGATGAATGTCGAGGTACGGTACTGCTCTTGAAACGTATATAACGTATGTTGGGCGATAGCTGATGTTATAAATAGTTGAACAAGTCTATCGTCAACTTGGGAGGTCGGAAGGATCACCCTCTGATGACATTTCTCTTCCGGTGCTTGTCCATTGTTATCATTCCCGTCGCGACACAAGTTCCGATGGTATGTGGGCATTTGTCCTTATCGTCATCTCATGTGAATCATTAACAGTCGCTCTACGCCAGGCGCTAAGCTTGTATTGGGCAACCTCGGCGGCGTTCAGCACGACGCAAAATATTGGTTTTTGGCTCTTGAAGCGATACCGAAACGCCCCATGAGCTTGCACGATGTGTCCTCGGAAGGCCGTCAATCATGTAATGTTAAAAAGTATTTACGTATTTATGCATATAGAAGGGTGCATGAACGGTTCCACTCGTATGAGGACATGATAGGCTAATTCTTTGTTTAATTGCCATGTGTATATACAATCGCACCTGTACTTATTTTACCGTACCAACACTGCTCCCATCCACGCCGTTGCTATCCCACTTAAACACAACATCCAAAATGACAGTCCCATAGATTTTGTCGACGCTGCCGAACTCGGTATGTGGAATGGATAAAACACATCATCAGGAAGTGGTTTAACCAAGCGCGGTGGAGCTGGGACAACCATTTCTGGCTGTTGTCGCACATAGACGAATGACACTGCCGATGAAATCCGGAATGGCTGGGTGGCACTTCCCAGTGAGAGACAGTCTGATGGGTTTATGCAGCGGTAGGTGAAACTGCCTGTTGTATAGCGATACCGGGCGCCGATGATACTGGGTTGCGGAGAAGTGGTTGTGCCTGTATCTGCTACGAGGAAGTCGATGAAAATGCTTGTGAGGAGGTTGCTGCAAGTTACCCCGCCAACCGTTTGGGCCACCTTTGAGGTTTGACATTGTTAGAAGGAGTACCTTGCCCATAACCGTACAGAGCAAAGCATACCAAACTCGCCACAGTTGGCAGGGTCCCAAGGACTTCGATCCAGTCCCCCAAAACTGACCCATCGGCGTCCCCCATCCTCCCAACATGCGTGACAGTCCGCAATGTCTCTAACTGCAAATTCTGAATTTGAGTACCAAGAGCCGCACATCCTGTTGTCAGATCCAGGAGATTAAGATGCAACGTGCATCCACTGGATACGTCTGTGCCAAACGTTACGGGAACACGACTTGTTGCGTCCGTAGGTGTTCCGCAACTTATTAGATTTGAAGAGGCCGAATATATGTCTTTTGCAAGAGTCAAATGGGGACCTGCAGTTACTGTGTTGGAGTGGTTAAGGATAACATGTAAGGGCTTGGCAAAAAAAAAAAAAAAAAAAAAAAAATGATGCAAAACACAGAAATCGTAATGAAGGATATGAGGTGCCGGATAGCGTGCCAGTTAGCACTGGCTTCCCTACAATGTAACCCGGATTTCCTGACCGCGCGACTGGAGGTGTTGTAGCAGAGGTGGGCTATCCAATACGAAGCTAATTAGAAATTGCAGAAATATCGACAGGTTGCGTGGAAGGTCGGACGTACCGTACTGAATGTGACGGCGAATCGTTGGAGTGCGCTCGTCTGATTCGCATCAATCGTGCCAATCATGATCTTCGCGCCAACTGTTCTAATCACGGCGCTCCCAGCAACTTCGTATACGACGTTGTATTGTACCTACACATTGATGTCAGCTCTAATTTTTCGATAGTGTACACCCGCAAGACTGCACCTCTGTAACTCCGTTCAAGCATAAACCGCTGCTGTATGACGGAACGAGCGTGCAAGCTACCGATGCGCTGGTTGATGCGTCGTAGCACTGGGGTGTGATTGGTACTGTTGTTCCCGGGTTCGCTGGATCCTATTTAATAGTGATGGGTACATAGAACGACTGTCCGTAATATAAACGTCACCTACCGTGATGACGGTGTAGCGAGTGTAATAAGCTGCATCGAAGGGTGTTGCAGCTGAACACTGTGTAATTCCCATTGGTCGAGCACACGTCGTTGATTGCGCAACGAGAAATTCTATGATGTTTGGTCAGACTGCGATCGGGATCCAATGCAGAGAAGAACCAGAAAGACTGACTAGCTGAATTGGCATCATCACAAAAATCATTCACTAACGCCGATGGCATTGGCATGGGTGCGTTCAAGATGGGCGATCCACCGTACCGTACTTGAATGGAATCTCCGTACTTTTTACAAAGAGAGATTAGTCGTGTCGTGGATTAATACTGCATGTCGACCACCTTACCTTGTACGGGGTTGTTGACAATGCATTCTCTGCGTCGGTTGATGTCTGCTGATACGTAAATGGAACACGCTGAAATATTTCTTGGAATGCAGCTGTATTGGTGTATGTCTGCGGATTTGGGTACGAGAACCCTTCGACGGGACCTGAATAGCATCAGCCAGATGCCTTGATTAATATCTCCTCTCCGCATGATCAAACCATTGCCGGTACCGACTATTATCTATGGCAATGCATAAAGCTCCCGAATCAGATCTGTCCACCAGCTGCGAAGGATCATTCACCGCCACCAGAAACTGGGAACAAAAAGGCTCAGCGGCGGCTCCTGCTTCTGCTATTGCACCAGTCTCAGGTAGACATCCCCCGACAAAGTAGGCATCACGGTCGGCGGTGGTGCAGTCAGGATCGCAGCAACAATTGGGATCGCATAGGTTTGCGGTTTGATCACATATGCAACTCTCTGGATGCGTTAATCACATTTAGCTTTGTATCTTGCGTATGCGTATTTCACCAGTATGGGATTTAGTACCTTGTGCTGCAATGACATTAAATCTTATCAACCAGCCAAGCAGGTAAATTAAACTGCTTCGACTAGGCCGTAATCGCATGGACGTATGTGCCCCCGTCATGACCGCAAGTTATAAGTTTGCAACGTTGAAGGTCGAGGACAAAAAGTTAACGCGGTGGATAACGCGTACGCTGCGCCACAGGACGCGTAAGCGATCTGCGAGTTTTGTCCAGAGAATGTCGACGGTGCCTGCGTCCAAAAGGCAGTGCGCACGGCCCTCAAGTGAGGTTTATTCACAGTTTAGCATGCTTTTATTCAAGATCTGAGAATGAATGTCCATTCTGAAAAGTCCAAAAGACCTTGGCTAGAAACGAGGTTTCGTTCGCCAGGATGCCTAACGAACAGTCGACCAGAATGAACAAAAGCTTCTCAGTAAGCACATCTTCTCTGCTTGTTTGTTCGCTACCGCTCTTGAAAAGAAAGAGCCTTTCGTCAGAGTTCGCCAAGCCCATCACTAACGAGCGCTCAAACTACTCCCCGCCCCCCCCCCCCCAACCAGAAACCACGTGATTCAACAAGGGCTTAGCTTCGACCGCGGCTTGTTCGTCAAATCGTTCAAAGGCCCAAAGTTACTCTCTCCCAAGTAAAACTTCCTCCACGCACGACGGACGAATGACCTCAACTTCTGCGGCATTCTGGTTTCCAGTACTATACGCTGTGGCGATAGGAGCCTTGTTCGCTGCCTTCATCAAATGGAATCGGGTAAAGCAAAAGGCTGCTGACCAAGGTACGATAGTAGGAAGATCCACCGTTATCCGGCATCATAGCTACTACCATGCTAAAGAGAATAAATTGTAGATGCTCAGTGGGACGGATACTTTCCAGAAAACACAGAAAAGATCATATATAATGAACTCGCTGAAATGCATTCTCCTGAAGATCCCGCCGGTTACAAGCTCTTGACAACCTCTCTAATGAAACGAGCTCTCACGGACGTGAGGCGCATTTTAAAGATCCGAGAAGAGAAGCCTCCGCTTCAGCAGATGGTTCGTTCGGGTTTGATGGGAGAAGATTTGTTGGAAAAGCTGTTGAGGGCGGAGGCAGAGCTGGACGCCGAAGTTCAAGAGGTTGGTGAATGCGCCGCGTTTTGGTGCCTTCATCTGTACTTAGAGTCTCTTTTTTCAGGTCATGGAAGATGCAGAGCTATATAAACCAGGATGGAGCAAGACCATTTTCCAAGAAGCCACACAACTGGTCCAGATTCAGATGCAACGAGAACAAGCCTTAGAGGCCCAAAGGCTGGCGCAGGAACAGAGTCTTCGTGATGCAGGGATACCCGAAGATGAAACTGCAGAGACACCAGAAGACGATGGGTCGCCAAAAGAAACGGATGAGGAGCGCAGACAACGTATTGCAGATGAATTACTGCGGGAGGAAGAGGCAGAGAAGAAGAAGGCTGCCAAAGGTGCAAAAGGTGGAACGCCAAGAGGCAGCAAGACGAAGCGGAAGTCTAAATAATGTCATATTGTGAATATAGAGTTGAGAGGAGTCCTATTACCCGCCAAGAAGGGGATTTTCGTTTCTATGTTACAAGCATTGGGACAGAATGCGTGGGGCGTCGAGGAAAGACACCGACGTCAGCACGTAGAATGTGCTCTTTGTAATATATGGCCAAGCGGTGCAATCATACTCATCGGCCTCGTTGCTGCTGTCATGCACCACGTCTTCCTGATCCGTGTTCATTCCGGTTCGACTGGCTGTGGGGTACTGTTTCGCTTGTTGATAACATGAGCTTCTTGGCTAGTGTCTTCTTTTGAGCATGGGCTATAATGAGCTTATCGCGCATATCCCCGATGCGCTTCACATACTCGTTGCTGCAACTGACGAGCTCCTACAAATTCCAGGAATTATAATCCTAGCCTACCCAGCGAACGTTTGAACACGGCATCGTTGACTTTACCTGAACGCTATCTCTGAGAGTATTCAGCACATCCTGCGGCACAGTGCCTTCCAGATCAATATCTTGATACAACGGATCATCCTGTTGTATCATCTGAGCGAAACGTGCAATCGTTTTGTTGAAATCCTGCTCTTTTTCAACCATGTTCATTGCGGTCTGTGAGAGTACTTTAAGGTGGCGGTTCCGAAGTGTGTGGAGGACTGATGATACACGGGCGGCGTCTGTTGGGGTGTCGGGAAGTGACCAGATCTCTGTGTATTGATGAGCAGGCGGCGTAAGGACCAATGTTTCCAATGAATTGACCATTCGACCTTCGTACAAAAACTAACCGTCAATATTGATTCCTGCATATGGATCGTCTTCGTCCTTTCTTCGTCTTCCTTTTCGCATGATTGCCCTTCGCTTTCCGATATGCGCAAACTATGACCCAGCATCCAACATAAGAAACTTGTAATCACACTAGTAGCAAATGCGACTCGCACCTCATAGTCCTCATCGATCGCATGTAGACTCCAAAGTGTGGGCTTGGTAGGCAGCACTGGTGGTTGTTCGATACTTCGCTTGAGCTTGTTGCCGCGGTTGAAAGGGCGATAGCTTCGCGCGCCATGTAGATCAGGAGCGCCCATCGATGCGTCAGAATCATCTGTAACATGATATAATCAGAGTTAGCATCGCAAGACAAGTGCAGTAGGAGGGAACGACGCGGCTGACAGTGGAACATTACATTGTGCAAGAATGTCGTCGGCTGAGACACCCGAGAACGATCTGAGGAGCAGGAAGGGAACAATGCATAAGTAATATGCTCACAGCATGATAATTTGCCGCCATGTCTGTTCTCCTCCTCCAGTCCAACAAGACTTCTGGACGGACAAGGCCACATGACAAAATTCCTGCGCGCTGTTCAGCACAAACTTCACCCACGTTTGCAACGGCTCTTCCTTCATTCTGAACGCTATTCCAGTGCCAGTTTGGTTCTCTACGCGCAGTTAATCCTCCAATGTGACTGCCTCTCTGGTTCGGCCGCTGCTTTCCTTTTGCCGTGCTTTTCTGATTTGCTGATTTGCTTTCAACTTTGTGATTGGAAACCCGTTCAAAAACGAGAGCGGAAATCCCATAAACCTCTCGTTCCATCACGTGCCCAAGCTTGTCAAATTACGCAATCTGTTCAAGGTCCGCATTGCTCGTCGTTTTTGTTGGCGGAATTTCCTGCGATTGCAGCGACGGCCGGCTTCCGCAAAGCGTTGCCCTCTACAGCGCTTCTAATGGCCGACAATCTCACGGCATTTTCCTGGCTTTCGCTCATAGTATTTGCCATCGTTATTTTCTTTTGCATTCATCCCTTGCGAGTTCCAATACCATTCACACATGGCCGGTTCGGCGTCTCCCATATTTGGCTGGATATAGCCACCGCCCCGATCGTTGGAATATTGGTACTGCTAGCAACCACGAGTATCAATGGCCTTGTGCTTCGTGACGGGATTGTGGGTTCCGAGCACGGCATCCAACCCTATTCTGTAGTTTTACTCATATTCGCGCTAGGTGATTACAATATTGGTTCGACTTGAAATTGGCATGGCAAGCTGATGGCGTTTTACTCTTTGTCTTGTAGCGTACATATGTATCTCTATCGATGTAACTGGCTTTTTCGAATATGTGGCATTCCAGGTTACCAAGCGTGGGGGCTCATCGGGACATCGATTGTTCCTCTATTTATTTCTTCTCAGTACTATCATGACCATTTTCACTTCGAATGACGTTGTCGTCTTGACTATTACCCCAATAGTGTGTTATTTGACACAGGAGACAAAAGTAAGTGTCTGATTAACGGCGTCGTTGACACTTCACCAATTTCAACTATCTGGGTTGTCATTCTCTCCACACAGACGGATCCAAAGGCTTATTTGGTGTCTACCTTTATCGTTTGCAATATAGCGTCTCTAGCATTATACATTGGCAACCCAACGAACATCATTGTGGCGCAAGCATTCCGCATCAATTTTATTCAGTACTCTGCGTGGATGGGTCTCCCAACATTGTTAGCTGTCGGTCTCGCCTATCTTATGTGTTTCGTAGTTCTGCGCTCGCATATTCCCGTAAATATTCCCTCTCCGCCACCGGAGGCCGAAGAGCGTTATCAAATTCGAGACAGATGGGGAGCATTTATCGGCTGTGCAGTACTCTTGGCTTGTCTACTTGGTTTGATGATTGTACCCATCTTCGCGGATGTACCAGTGTGGATGTTGACTTTGCCCTTTGGGGCGATCATGATTGGGAAAGATATGATTATGGACCTTACCAGAAACTGCCGGCCGCAAAAGACGGAGCACGAAAATATTGAATTGGGGAGCGGAGGAACGTCAGAAGTCAGAATGTTGCGGAGAGAGTCTTCCAATGAGCAGAATGTATCCCTGTCGTCTGAATCCGTGGAAAACAAAGAATGTCTAATTGAAAGCAAAGATGCTAGTGCGGAAGACAACATTTCAGTGGAGATGAATGGAACACATTCGGGACCAACGAATTCGGTACGCACGGAGCGTAACAGCGTCGCCTCCGCATCCTCTCGTGTCCCAGCGCCATCAAGGTCACGCCTCGGATCTAGACAGGGGTCTTCGTTGGCGGAAGTGGAATCCTGTGATGGTTCGGATCTGTTAGTCGAGGAGACCCGAAAGAAGTCATCGATTGTCAGCCGAATGAGCGCGTGGAGTAACGCTCTACCGACTGTATATCACGTAACCGTAAGGCTCCCGTGGAAATTGATACCATTTGCACTGGGGATGTTTATTCTTTGTGAATCTCTCGCAGCGAATGGATGGACTTCTCTCTTGGCGAAAGGGATGGCACATCTAAGCGTTGGTGGTCATATGATTCCTATGGTGTTCTTTACGGGCCTTGTCACCACCGTCGCTTGCAGCGTGCTGAATAATCTTCCCATGACGATTCTCTTTGCGCGAGTATTCTCTCATCCGGACTTTGATGCGACGATGCTCTCTATTATAGGCTCATCAGAAGCAGACTCGGCAAGAGTCGTGTACGCTTTGCGAAGAGGAGGCATGTTTGCGTTAATAATCGGCTCGAATTTCGGGGGAAATCTAACATACCTCGGTGCGCTGGCTGGCCTAATGTGGGATGACCTGCTGCGGAAACGAGGAATGGGAATAAAGCAGACGCAGTTCTTCATTTGGTGCATTATCATTATGCCCGTTGTGCTCTTCGGAGCATTAGCTGTCTTGGTCGCAGAGTTTGCAGTGGAGGGATATTATATGTAGAAGATCACCGACGCAGAGGTCCACGTATTGACTCTAAGAGCGATTCATAGATGTATTGTACATTATGTCCTTTTCTTCCTATTTATATGAATTACATGCTTCATTGTCGAATGACAGAGAGCCAAAGAGCTTTAGAGTATACCAGCTGGATGTGAGAAGCGCGGCATTCATGCGAAAGAGCATGTGCGGGAGATGCAGGAAACAGTATCCAAAGACGATTTCCAAAGGACATGGACAAAAGGAAAAAAATATTCTACGGAATAGTGGACTGCATTTATTACTTATGTGCTGACTCGTCATGACACCGAAGCTTCCAGGATTAAGCTAAAAAGCATCTCATTTGATCCATGCGTCATCTTTTAAGTTCCATATCTTTTGGGACACATACATACATATGAACCGGCAAAGCATAATGGATCGTCGTCAAGCCATTCAACTGAATTTGACTCCAGAGGAGCAGCAAGACGTAATGGCGAGGAAACATAGGATATATAGCCGGCAAAGCCTGTATTTCTCATATTGCAATTTGACAGGCAGCCATGCAGTCAGCTTTGCAGCAAGTTACGATAAGGCGGATGCGGGCAGAGTTCCCGCTGCTGCGTCAAGACAGGATGGAGGATTATCTCGAATCGGTGGGTTGGGACGTTGAACGTGCTAGGGTAAAGCTAAAGAATCGAACGCTTCGTTGCATATAAGATTAAGCGAATCAAAACATATAGGTACGATCTCGAAGAGGGACTCGCATTGTCGAAGATTGGCTCCGTTTATAAGCTTATCGTCCGAGGGAGGGGTGAGTTTGCGTAATGAGGATGTTTTTTAACACATATTGTGTGCTTATCATTTCTCTCAAGGATGAGGTAGAGACAAGGCGGGAGCGGTAGGGTCGGGAGGTAGGGGCCGCTCCATCGGGAGCTGGGGGTTGGGATAAGTGCATATTTGCTTTTGGTTATTGGATGAACACACTCAAAAGTATGGTAAAGCTTACAATACAAAGACATTGCTCAAAATATTGCATTTCACTGTCGTTCTGTGCCTTGTCATCATTCTGAAGACATCTTTGGTTCAGTCTTGCACAGTCTTTTCATCTCGTCCCAGCATGCTGAATGGTATGCGCAGAATCGTTAGACCAATGAACCTCGCTATGTAGTCAAGTTCGTCCGGGTATACCTTCAGCGACAAAGAACTAAAGAACTACCAAGCGGCTGACGGCCGTACCATTACGATGTATACCTGCAAGACTTTTAATTTGGGGCCGGTAAAATCCTTATCGGAGATTGCGGAAGTGACCAAGGTACTGTTAGTGTGAAAACATGTTTTGTCACCGTGAATTTCGTTCAGATTCCAGTGAGGGACATGATAGGTTGTCACTTTCACATTTTCCAATGAAACCTTCATCCAGATCTGATTGTTTCCAACAGCAGGCCAAGTATGTTTGATGCCGCATGTAAGTATTAAATTGTGTTTAAATGCTGTGAATTGCTATAAACAGAAGCAGCCGGTTGCTCCCTATCTCCACCTTCATGGCCGAGTATCACTGTGTTCCTATACATGTTGCCAGTAGGAAGGGCCATTAGGGACAGTGAGAGGCCCCATCCACAGGAAGCCAAGGGACGCCTAAAGCGACAGCACTTTCATTATGCATCATCCATGACTGATACAGTCCCCAGTGTTCGCAAAAGCCCTGCACTGGCAGTTAAGCTTGCAACAAGTCTTGACGGTATCTGCAAAAGCGCACGTACGTGTGTTAGCAACAATGCCCTTGTTTACCCATAGCCAGCGGGACGTACCAGTTCGCTTGCTTGTCTTGTTTGGACCTGTGATAGCGGCTTAAAACTTGAGGACGGCGTGGGTGCACTTGCGGAAGACTTCGTCGGACCAGAAAATGGGAAGGTAGAGGAAAATGGACAGGCTGAGGCTTGCTGCAATGGAGACGCGGAAGCGAACTTGGAGCTTGAAAGCCCAGCACGACGAGAGCAGGTCGCCGCTGTTCGGAGAGTTCGCGACGTGAAGGAGAAGGTCATGTTGGGGGGGATGGAATTGGGAAATGCCCAACGTCTCGGCAGAGGTTGAGCGATCTTGTTGCTATGGCAACATTGGCAAGCGATGAAGTAGCGCAGTCTTTGCGAGTTTGCTGGCAACAACTTTCGAGATCAAGTTTTTGGCAAGTGAGCCTTTGCAAGCCAGTCCATCTTCCGACGTACGTTTGTCAAGCAAAGCAACCTGTTTATTGCACCCATTACCCGCGCAATCCTCGCCTGAAAACGCATCACCATGGCCTTAGCTGCGAAAGCCCGCGCTAACGGTACGTTCCAACGCTAGATTACTGGGGTTACACTCGTTGTGCTCACTTCTGTTCCTTTCATAGTTCGTCTCCCCCCTGAAGTGAACAGGGTGCTGTTTGTGCGCAATCTTCCTTTCAAAATTACCGCTGAGGATTTATACGATTTATTTGTAAGTCGCAGCTTCTCTCTGTCGAGGAGCAAACGTATTCATTTTTGTCTTGGTAGGGAAAATATGGATCCATTCGACAAATACGGATAGGAACCGCTACAGACACAAAAGGAACAGCATTTGTTGGTATGTGGACACTGTCTCCTAGTCGTAAGTGGCATTTTCTGATATTACATTTCCAACCAGTTTACGACGACATATTCGACGCCAAAGCCGCCTGCGATCATCTAAGTGGATTTAACATTATGGGTCGATACTTGATTGTATTATATTACTCCACCGCGAAGGCAACGAAAAAGAAAGACCTGGACAAAAAAGAGGCGGATATAAGTGCAATGAAGCAAAAGTATGGAATGGATGAGTAGAGATTACTTGTGCGGTGCTGGGAAGTGTACAGTTTCTTTTTTTTTGCAGGCAATTGTATAGATTTTATATATATATTTTCTTTTGTTGGAGGTTGGAGGCAGGTCATGGATTAGACATTTTGAGTGCTACTTCGTTTCTGATAACATGGAGTTGCCGTCATGTTTTCCTGCATCAGAGATTCGGGTCAGGATGACCGGACATCGAAATCTGCGTCCACATCTTTGCGGATTTACAGGTTGTGCGATTGATACTTCTAAATGCTAACTGTATGTAGAATAAGCTTATCTATGGACATTGATTGATCTTCATGACCGCTGCGAGCCCCATCGCACTATCTCCTCGTATATGGTCCACGTAATTGCAGAACTGACAGTCTTCCTCAGTAACCGTGGCAACATGCCCGAAAAGAAGCCAATCGCGCGCTCCTCCTATGCAATCCATAAGCATGTGCGAACAAGAGGTATGAGGTATCGGCAACTTTGGAAAAACCTACCCGTGCAATTTTCCGTGCGGACTGGAACATGGTGCTATAATCAGATGGCTTCAACTGCATTCGCGTTTTCACCACGTCAAACGGATTTGTGACCACCGTCGCGGCGATACCGCTGACAATGCCAGAGCTCATATGCACCACAGGCATCAGACTTGCCGATCCTCCAGTCAACCCTTGAATTATTTGGCAATGTTAAATAACTCTAACCGAGTGATACCAAGTTGTCGCAAAAGGGTATTAGTCCCACCTCCTAGTATTTTCTTGCAGTTCTCATAAAAGAGCACGTATAATCCAGCGTAAGGAGCATCCCTCATCGCCGTCGCGCCAAAACCGCGGAACAAACCGCCGATCCCTTCTTCCTTTAGAATTGACCGTGATGCTTGCCATATTGACGTGTAATTGTAGAAATTACTCTAAATAAGGAGAGTATTAAGACGGATTCTAGCGGCGCTGGGACGTGCACAGTTTGTAGGAATGAGAATACCAAGGACTAACCTCATACCTGACTTTGATTACAGTGATCGGCATCAGGATATACCCCACTGCCTATGCAACATCAAGGTGAGCCACTTGACTTTGGTGGCAGAACAGAGCAACTAGTCCTTACCACCCGTGCAGCTCCTCCGCTGAGAAGATTGACAGTGCTATCATTCAACATTGTCCCCTTCTCTCTTGTCCGTAAGCTCCGTAATCCATGCCGCATCTTGTCCAGGGTAACGAAATAAAGAGCACTTCCGGGTACATTGCGAATAACTGTTGGCCATGTGCCTCTCCATAGTCCCCATACAGAGTCCTTTCGTATCACATCCCGTGCCGTCGACCATAGGGTTAGGTCTTTGAAAATTGTGCCATCGTGAAGCTTTGTAAGGGCCGCATTCGAAATGAGCGTACGTCGGTGGTGAAGCTCTTGTTGCAGTCTCTATAGCAGCATCATTTGAGAGGTTAAAATGGTACTTCCAGGAGTCACATCTCGACCAAATATCCAGATACGAACAGTTTTCACCTACCAGTAAACAAGTTAGTTTAGCGAGGTGCAAACTTTCAACGAAACTGTTTTCATTACCAGGTCTAATGGCTGCAACAGCACGCAAGCAGCTAGCCCCGATACTGCCCCGCCCAGCAGATGAAGATGTGGTTCAACTTGTTTCTTCTTTGTCATTAAGTTTTGCAAATGGCCCTCTGCTTTGTCGGATTCTTTTTGGAGTCATCAGCGATCGGGGCTGCGCCACGCTCATCTCGCGTCGGAAGCAGCGCTGTGGACTTTACAGATCCATCATCCCATTGGCACCTCCAGCAGCAGATTAAAGTGCAGAGTATGCTCACAGACAGCATGGAACTGGATACGGACGACTTTCTCCTGTCAAGTGACGGCGAATCTACATCTTACTTTAATGATGACGTGAAGGCATTGACTCAATCGTGGATAAATGAGCGATGCGCTCCAGAGATACTACCCTACCAGGAGCATTTAGTCAATAACTTGTTGGAAATGCTGAATGCACAGGTGAGTAGAATAGGACAGAACGTAGGTTGGTATGGAAGGTATTTAATTTATCACCAGGCAGAAAACGTGGAAGCGCAAGAGCCCAATACACCAGACGGTGCTTTTCTCCTGGTCATATATCAGCAAGAAATGGAGCGAATAAAGTTCGTCATAAGGAGCTACCTTAGAACGCGACTGGCAAAAGTGAGTCCTTGCCCTCTTGCAATGCTGTCCAACCGTTAACATGGGGATACCGCTCCCGCAGATACAAAAGTATACCCTTCACTTTCTGCAAGAGGAAGAATATCGTGGAAGATTATCAACCGACGAATTGGCTTTTGCAGAAAAGTATTGTACGACGATTTTGTTCTTTTAATGTACTCTGTGCTCTTGCTGACTAAAGTTCCCCAGATTCCAGGAGCTTCTAGAGCGACATTTTATGAAGTCGTGCCTAGAAGAATTACCTGCATTTCTGCAACGGCTAGATGACGAGATTGGTGATATAAGCATGGGTAGTCATCGAGTGACTCATAGGAATATTGTGAATTGTGTGGCTAACATATATCTGGACATGCTTAGTGAACCGACCTGAGCTTGACGATGCAGTCATATGTCGGGTTAAAGAGGATATCGGTGCATTCCAATTGGATGATAGGTACGCAGTGATTGATTGTGGTTATAGATGCATTGCTGATGGATACACGTCATGTAGCGATGAGACGACTTTCATGAAAGCAAATAATGTATATATCTTACAATACAAGGCGATTAGACGACTGTTAGAAGATAATAAAGTAGATCTTGTGTAGGAATTAGAGGGAGGTGCTGATTCTCGACTACGTGTTTCTTTTGTATTCTTGGAAGGCATGAAATAGGAATTGTATATAGTTGCGGTTTTGAACACGATGGGTGGTTTCGGTCTGAGAAAAAAAATACAGGACTATCATGAAATGTAACTATGCTTCTATCCGATTCTTCACCCATCTTTCCAGCCCCCCCTCAACTACTAGCTCCTGTGCCGCCCTACCAACTGCGGGAATACTGTATTCCTTCGCTGGACTACCTTCTTCTATGGACACCCTACCATTAACCAAATCGAGCGTTCCCTTCCATGCAGTACGCCTCGTTAGCTCTTTGCTATCGCCTTCAAACGCCTTCCGCAGATCCCTGACAAGTGCTGGAGCTTCAAGTACAACCAAGCCATTGTTAATGGCGTTTCGCTTAAACGTTTCCGAGAAAGAGCCAGCGAGAACAACACGGATTCCTGCATACAACAGTGCCGTTGCGGCTTGTTCTCTAGACGACCCAGTACCGAAATTAAAACCGCCAACAAGGATGTCATTCTGGTAAATTTGAAGTTGGTTAAGCATGACTTGCCTCCGTTTTTAAGTTATCTATGCGAATCTACCAACCTTCTGTGCAATGCTGGAGAATTTTGGATCGTAGTTTTCCATAACAACTTGTGCCATCCTTTCTGGAGGAATATCATCCACGTAGGTGTACTTTCCTGGATATATTCCATCCGTGTTCAAGTTGTCAGCATCGCAAAATATGAATTCGCCTTTCAGTGACCCTGGGAAGCCTGAGACAACGTCTGCAGAAGATGATGCCGAGGAACCTGTATCGGCATTTTTCAATTCACTGTAGGAAATCACGGGCGGTTGAACGGTCTGTGGCGCGGACGAAATCTTGAGAGCGGAAGAAAGAGGGGGAAGGGAAGCTGGGCCACAAATGCGTCCAGCAACAGCCGAAGCAGCGACCACAGCTAAGGATTCCGTTAGCAGCTGGCTGGTAGTGACGTAACGCCTAGATCTTACCTGGTGATGACAGGTAGGCTTGTGCATTGGGAGACCCCATCCTTCCTTTGTAGTTCCGGTTCGTTGCCGAAATTCCAACTTCATTATCCTTCAAAAGCCCTGCGCCCAAACCTACATGCAAAGGTTGCGTTAGGAAATATCCGATCGTCAATTGGAGCGTATGTATCACGTACCAATACACGGTCCACAACCAGCAGGTAAAGGCTTGGCACCTGCACGAAGCAGCTCTGCCCAGTCACCACTAGCTTCCACGTCACGCTGCACCTCGCTCGACGCTGCTGCAATGTAAAATTCCACGCCTTCTGCCACCGTTCTACCTTTCAAAACGCGAGCCGCTGCTCTCAAGTCGCTTGCGCGCGAGTTTACACATGAGACAAGATAGGCTTTGTGGATGGCAATGTTCCTTTTCTCTAGTTCCGTTAATGGGGTAGCAAGCTTTACCGAGTTGGGCCCAGACACATATGGAGACACAGTAGCGAGATCCAGAGTCAAATGCTTTGCATACCGCGCGCCAGGGTCAGAGCGAATCGGGTTTTCAAGAAGCTTCTTGATGCGCTCTACATTGATACGTGGATGTTTGCCTTCACGAGACCGCTCAAGCTGGACGGCGCGCTTTAGGAGCCAATCGGCAGTAACTTCGTCAACGGGAAATACTCCAGCCAACGCTCCCCATTCCGTTGTCATGTTCGCAATTGTCAACCTGTCGTCCACAGTGAGTCCGGCCATACCTTTCTCACCGGTGAACTCGATCGCGGTGTTGAGGACCTCATCCTTGTTGAACAGCCCACAGAGAGTGACAATGATGTCCTTTCCGGTCACACCTTCCGGTAAGGAGTTTAGAAATTCCACTTTGGCAACGGGTGGAATTTGCCACCATGTGCGCCCTGTTGCCCAGATTGCTGCCGCATCAGTTCGTACGATTGGAGTACCCAGAGCGCCGATTCCACCGTACATGTTTGAGTGCGAATCCGAGGCAACAGTCATGGCGTACGGGAAGGCATAACCCTCTTCGATCAGGATCTGATGTCCAATTCCTCGCCCTGCTGGGTAAAAGTCTACGCCATGATTCTTTGCAAATTCCTGTATCGATCGGTACTTGAGCAAGTTCTGATACAATAACATGTTGTGAGTCTCTAAATTTTGTGCCATCGACAGATTAACACGCGCCCGCTGACCTTTTCGGTCTTGTTCTGGACGTCATGATCAAGAGTAAAAACAGGCTGCTTGGGATTCTTGAATTTTCCTGCCCCAATGCTCTTGAATCTGAGACAGCCCATTTAATTTTCATTCTCCACAGACAAACTGAGAACCCAACGATCTCTGATCTCCTTACTCACTTGCTGATAACCGCGGCGGTATTATCATGTGTCATGACATGCTCTGGTGAAATGCTCACAAAGTCCCCTTGCAGAACCTTGTGCTCGGGATGTGGAAGGTCGACAGCATATCTTTGTACAATTTTCTCGATAACGTTTTGAGGCGAGACACGGGAGGAGGCAAAGGTCGCAAGATGCCGGGGACGATGGATCCATGGCCCAACCGATACCCCGCCGCAGCGCGACGTTCTGATGCAAGCGGATAGCATAGTGAAATGTGGCAAACGAGATGTTCGTTCAACCAGCAGTAGCCCAAAGCCCAAACGATGGAAACCTCCCGATCCATAGCTGCTTAGATAATACTTGGAGATCATCGCCTGAATTGCGATCAGCCAATCAGAAGCTAATGCGCCACATAAGGCGCAAGGAGAAAAAAGAAATTTTGGGCGCCTTTAACGCTTCGTTTCCTTCTTTCCAACGGCCTTTTTCCCCATCTCTCCCTCGTCTCCATCTCATCATCACAATGGCAACCAAAGTTTTTGTTGGAAACCTTTCCTGGTCGACTACCGACGACACTCTGCACTCTGCGTTCTCTACCTATGGTGAAATTACTGACGCTGTCGTTTTGAAGGATCGCGAGACTGGTTAGAGTTGATTCCATTTGTTTCTCTGTTTGTGATGTGTCTATGAGTGGTATTGGGGATACCCAGTGTTCTTGGGTGCGCGCTCTTTCGTGGTCTGTGCTTGCTGTTGCTTGCTGGTTGATGTCCATTGTAGCGGCCCGAGAACTACTTTTTTAATAGAGAGCGTTGTGACCGAATCCGAGATTTGTCCAATTGGCTCGTGTGAACGTTGTGGTGAAATGTGTGCGCTGTGTCTGTCGTACCTCGTGCTCTTTCCTTTGCATTCCTGCTTGGCTTGTTTGCATCCACATACTTCTTTTGGCTGGGCTCCCGACCGGATGTCGATTGAACACGTATCCTCCCTACTCCCTTGACCATCAAATCCCGCATCACTGGTTCCCATGGACTATGGAGCTGTTGTCTGAACATGTCATCACTATAATAGGCCGTTCTCGTGGTTTCGGTTTCGTAACTTTTGCTGGTGAGGACCAAGCTCAAGCTGCTATCCAGGGCATGAACGACCAAGAGTTGGACGGTCGTACTGTCCGCGTCAACCTTGCCAACGAAAGGTATTTGTCAAATGCAGTGCCTCTGGCATCTACTAGATCGTAACAGTTGTGCATATTCTAGACCTCCCAACAGCGGTGGTGGTTTCCGTGGCGGACGTGGTGGTAGCTACGGTGGCCGTGGTGGTTACGGTGGTGGTGGTTACGGCGGCGGCTACGGTGGAAACGGTGGTGGCTACGGTGGTGGTTACAGGTAAGCAACGAACTTTGTGCATCTTGGTCTATTTATTGTATTGATGCCAATCTCTCCCTTTCCAGCGGCGGCTACTAAGCGCTCCATGACCTGACTTTCAGCCTGTTCAGCGTGCACGACAAGATTATTGGCCCGAGTATGACGTTACGAAACCATTTTTCTTATAGCTCGTTTTAAGCGAGTTTTTGTACATTGCATTGAGTGTCTGGTTGTCCTGTATAAGAATGCTTTTTGCATTTTAAAAAGATTATTCAAACATGTGTGTGTGTGTTGTGATAAAGACTTGCGGCTGCTGCCGTCGTTGCTTTTCGTTGTCGTTTTCTTTGAGCTTTTGTCGTTGTGAAGCGGGTGTTTGTCAACCGCCAAAATTGCCCAACGGAGCGCCGGGACAAGTCGGCGGAACGCGCCGGCGTCTCAGGCTTTGACAACTTTGTTGCCTTGCCACCAACGAAGCTGCGATTTTCAAATCTTTCTAGATTGCATCAGCCTCTTTACCTTTTCACTGTACAATAATACGACACGCAGCCATGGCTTCTGAAGATGCAACCAAGCGCGAGGATCTTCGTACCGACTTTGTGACTCTCACAAACGACATTCTTCAACGGCAACAACACCAACCGCAAGCGAAGGGAGATCTCACCATTCTCCTCTCTGCCATCTCCTCCGCGTGCAAGTGGATTTCCAATGTTGTGCGAAAAGCAGAACTCTTGAAAGTGTGAGTTGCCATGTTGACCTCCAAGGACAATTGGACATGCGGGTAACACTTTAATCCTCTAGCATTGGCGTCACTGGTGGAACCAATGTCCAGAATGAAAACGTCCAAAAGCTTGATATCTTGTCTAACCAGATCATGTGCAACCTTCTCCGCGACTCTGGAAAGACTGCCATCCTTGTCTCTGAAGAGGATGACGACGCCATCTTCATCGAGGATGGCAAGAAAGGATTCTACTGTGTTTGCTTTGACCCACTCGATGGTTCGTCCAACATCGACTGTGGTGTCTCTATTGGAACGATCTTTGGGATCTACCGTGTGGTGAGTGAAAGAAGGCTTTTGGTGCAAAGGAGTGGTCAGACATAATCATTGGTTATTGTCATTCATCAGAAGGATACCCACGGCAAACCGAGCCTTGCGGACGTTCTGCGACCGGGAACAGAGATGGTCGCTGCTGGTACGTTCCTGTGCTGGTGCAGGTTTCTGGCAAAAGATTGACTATTAAATTCGTCCAGGCTACTGTATGTACGGAAGTTCGACAGTGTTGGTGCTGACCTTCCAAGGATCAAATGAAGTCAATGGGTACACCCTTGACCCTCACATTGGAGAGTTTGTTCTCACACACCGTAACGTAAGGGCTTTGCCATAATGCATGTAATTTTGTCATCGAGAGAGCTGATGATGCATCTCTTCATGGAGCACAGATGAAGCTGGGCAAGAAGAAGATTTACTCTATCAACGAAGGAAACGAATCAACCTTTGATGACGCCATCAAGGGCTACTTGAAGTCCGTCAAGTACCCACCGCCAGGCCACACTGGCAAGTTCACTCCTTACTCTGCACGTTATGTTGGAAGTATGGTTGCTGATGTGAGTGTGGGGGTGGTCAATGCCGTTGAGTGTGCTAGTTGCAAATGTTAATCCTTTGGTTCATTATAGGTTCACCGGACAATTTTGTACGGAGGCATCTTTATGTACCCCGGAGGAAAGCTGCGTATTTTGTATGAATGCTTTCCAATGTCGCTTTTGGTTGAAGCTGCCGGTGGAAAGGCGTCTACTGGCCGCAAGAGAATGTTGGAAGTGACTCCAGAGTCTCTTCACGCACGATCAGGTATCATTTTGGGAACGAAGGAAGAGGTGGACAAGGTTGAGGAATTGTATAAACAGCTCGATGCCGCCAAGCAGTAGAATGTATTGCTATTCCGTTTGGTACTAGAGTTTGCAAAATCGTAATATGGTTTTCTATACATTTGTTCAACAAGATGCAATCCAACATGCGCTGTTGCTTTTATCTTAAGAAATGCTCGCCGCCGTGGTAAAAGTCAAGCCCTTCCAAAGGGAAATCGCGCGGACGCTAATTTGTTCCAGTTACAACTCGCCACAATTTAATGGCCAGACGACACCCGCCGCGCGTTTTGGCAAGTTTAACCCGACAACGGTGTGCGAGGTGGTTACTTTTTCTTTCGAGGTTTGACCTGACTGTGGCAGACGTTTGACCAGATTAGGGCGTGTGAACGTTTTGCCCGTTTTCCTCTCCTCCTCATTTCACATTCATGCTCCGTGCAAATCCTCCGTTGCGAGCAGGGCGAAGGGCAGCGACATGGTGTTCGCGCCAAACCTTTCCTGCTTCCTGCAGTGCCCGTTACGCAACGGCGACGTCGAGCAAGCCGATATTGTCGGTGGGCATTCGAAGGGAAGCCAAGAATAGGTGGGAACGCCGGGTGCCTCTCATGCCGGAACACGTCGAGAGGCTTGTGAAAGAGGTTGGGGCACAGGTGTATGTGCAGCCAAGCACGAAAAGGGTGGTTCCCGACGAAAAGTATCAGCAGGTAATTGGCAGTATGAACATCATTGAGGCACTGATTTGCATCTATCACTTCTGACATCCGTTTCAAAATCCCAAGGCTGGTGCTATCATCCAGGAAGATCTATCCGTTGCAGACATTATCGTTGGTGTCAAGGAAGTTCCCATTGAACAATTGATTGAAAACAAGACGTACCTTTTCTTCTCGCATACGCATAAGGGCCAAAAATACAATATGCCGCTCCTCCAAGCAATCTTGGACAAGGTAAACCTTGATGGCATTTTGCATTCTGTACAGTGACTTACTATAATATGTACAAAGCGGATTCGATTGATTGACTATGAGCTCATGACCAACGAGCATAAGCGGCGATTGGTGCAATTCAGTCGGTTTGCGGGTTACGCAGGCATGATCGACGGGATGCACGGTTTGGGACACCGGTTACTTGCCCTAGGATATGGAAATCCGTTCTTGGTATGTATCGTGAATGCTTTGAATGGGATGCTGAGACTGATGGTTGACTACATTCTCCCTATTCAGGCTATTGGAATGTCGTACATGTATCGAACACTGGCAGACGCCAGGTTGGACGTAACACGTACCGGTCAAGTCATCATGGACGATGGATTGCCGAGACAGATGGGTCCCATGTCTTTTGTTTTCACAGGCGATGGCAATGTTGCTCGGGTTAGTAAAAATCTATTCCTTCTATCTCACACTCTTCCGTGGTGATTGAGCGTTGATCTTTACTCTTGTTGTTCGTTGATATTGCAGGGAGCAATGCACGTCTTCAAATGTTTACCTCATGAATGGGTTAGTCCGGATGAGCTGAAGGATCTGTACAATAGCAACAGTGCGTATTGGGCTGGCACATGGATAATGTAACACGTATGATTGCTCAAATGATTTGCCCTTCTAGGTTGGAGCAATCACCGGGTATATGGATGTCAAGTGAGAACACAAGATTATCTCGTGCGAAAGGATGGCTGGAAGTTTGATCGGGAACACTATCGTGAGCATCCCGAGCAGTACATGTCCGTCTTCCACGAAAAGGTGTGGCCTATCTTTCGGTTATTTTCTCTGATCTCATCAATACCCCAACCGTTGCTAAGAGTTTGACCACTGCAGGTTGCACCTTACACCAATGTCCTTGTAAATGGTATATTCTGGGATCACCGCTATCCTCGTTTATTGACCAGCGAGCAAGCGCGACAGCTCGCTCACGAGGATCGCTTGCGTATGCTCACCGTTGCAGATGTTTCCTGCGATATAAATGTAGGTCATCGGAAGAACGTTGAACTCATTGGCGTTTGGGATCATTTGTTTATATGTTGCGTCCCGTTAGGGTTCACTGGAGTTTATGAGCCATTCGTCCACCATTGATAACCCATTTTTCATGTACGATCCAGCAACTGGAAAAACTCACCACAAGTGAGTAAGAAGGTGAAATATCTCTTCGGGCTGGTTTTTCTGATTCCCTTGGTAGTATGGAAGGGAAAGGGGTACAAATCATGTCCATAGACAATCTGCCAACAGAATTGCCTCTTGAAGCCAGCGAATATTTTAGCAACGCGCTCTTTCCGTTTATCAACCAGCTGGTACGCTCACTGGATGTCGATACGTATTTTCTGTTTCTTTGAAGTAACATGTGCGAAAAAAGGTTCAAGGCAACTATGATCACCCCGTTCTGAAACGAGCAACTGTCGCTACCTCAGAGGGGAAACTGGCGCCGGCCCGTACGAAACTCTACGACGTCTTGGCAAAGCATGGGTATGTGCTGTGCTGCCAAAGCTTGACTGTAAGCATGCTAATGTCCCACTCGCATATGTAGTCAAGGGATCAAAGTGAAAGCAAACCAGCGGGTTCTCCTCCTGGGATCAGGTTTCGTGTCGGCACCCCTGGTGGACTATCTGCTTCGTGCACCAAACCGATCGGTTACAATTGGTATGTTACCAAATGGACCTACTGACGATATGACGTGGAGACAGCGAGTGCTTAAATATGTGGTTTAGCTAGCAACATGCCAAAAGAAGCGAAAGAGCTCTCCAAAGATCGAAAGAACGCACCGATTACGGGTTTGAATGTCGCCGATAAGGACGCCCTCTCTGAGCTTGTGTCGCAGCATGACCTTGTTGTCAGGTGTGTACCTTTCAGCTTCACATGCCACGCATGTAATATACTCAGTATGCTTTCGCAGTTTCGTCCCCGCTTCTTTGCACCCGGCGGTCGCGGAAGCGTGCATCCAACGCAAGAAAAACATGGTCACTGCCAGCTACATTTCACCTGAGATAACTGCTCTCGATAAGCGGTATGCTTCATATATTATTCTTCATACAAATGCGTCAGCGCATAATCCATTATTATCCTGTTAGAGTAAAGAACGCTGGCATTACCATCCTAAACGAAGTTGGACTTGACCCCGGAATCGATCACTTGACAGCCATGAAAATGTTTGACGAGGTCCGGGAGCAAGGAGGGCGAATCACATCCTTTGTCTCCTGGTGCGGAGGATTGCCAGCTCCTGAAGCCTCAGATAATCCTCTTGGATACAAATTTAGCTGGAGCCCCAAAGGAGTCCTTCTTGCTGGATTGAATTCGGCTCGGTTCAAGATGAATGGAAAGGTCAGACTCCCTTTCGCTCTATCCTATTCAACGTTGCAAGTATCCTAATTCAAAGCAATTGCGGGTTCCAGCTGACTGAGATAAACGGATCTGACCTACTAAAGTCTGCTGTTGATGTTCCCATGTACAAAGGTTTTGCCCTGGAAGGTCTACCCAACCGTGATTCCTTAAAGTACGTTGATATGTACAATTTGGGCGACATTAAGAATATGGATACCATGTTTCGTGGCACGCTGAGGTACAAGGTATGCATACCCATTTGCGCGCGACTTTTGTATGGGATTTGGAAGATGACATCTGGATTCGGACAGGGATATTGTGCTTTGATGGCAGCGTTCAAGGACATTGGACTCTTGAACACTGAGCGACGAAACGATATTCAGGGAGGCTTGTCCTGGGTAAGCTGACAACCAGCGATCCTTCTCAATCAATTGCTCACTGTCATTGCTACAGAGTGAATTGATGGAGTCCATGTTGGGCAAGAAGGGCGACCGACGACAAGCCTTGGCGGCCAAGCTCTCGCTCAGCCCCCAAAACCCGGAACACGCCGCGCGGCTCGAGACGGTCGTGGGCGCTCTTGAGTGGTGATTATCATCATTGTTCTCACTTTCGTCCCCTGCTTTGCTCAACATTGATATTGTAGGCTCGGCATGCTCTCAGAAGATACACCTGTCGCTCCCTCTGAGACCGTCCTAGACGCTTTCTGCGCTCTCCTCCAAAGTCGCCTGGTGTACGGACTCGGTGAACGTGATATGGTAGCAATGCACCACGAATTTGGCATTCAGTGGCGAAACGGTTCCAAGGAGAAACGGACGTCCACCCTTGTCGCGTACGGTGATCCCAATTCTTATTCGGCAATGGCTAAAACTGTTGGCCTTCCGGCTGCCATTGGGGCGGAGATGCTTTTGGATGGTGAGCTTCATCTTTTCCAAGCAGCGTGGGACACTTACACTAATAACGAGTCTACAGGCAACTTGACGAGAAAGGGTGTGATTGCACCAATGACAAAAGATATTTATGAGCCTATGCTCGTCAAATTAGAAGAGGAGGGTATTCGCTTCGTAGAGGCAGTTGCCAAGTTGTAGATGTAGTCAATGGAATATCGCAAGTATGTAATATATAGATGACATTGAAAACAGTTGTTAGAAACAACCAGTTGCTGACCCGGCAATGTGGTTTTCCGTACCAAGACGGATATGCTGGGATTCCATGTATGCTGATACACGAAGATGAGGGGATCTACGCTATTACTAACTACTTTTGCCCCATTGTCACCTAACGACTAATGGAGGGTCTAAGAAACATTGATATCCTGTAACATGGCATTACGGTAAATTGTCCAAAAATAGTCCAAGTCACTAACAGAGTATCCATAGCGCGTCTCATCCCACTCTATCTCTACGCAAGAGGTGCTAGAGGCTTCAACCCTCGGGCCGCCCGCTTCGCTTCCCAATCTTTAACCGCAGACTTTATGGCATCCTCTGCCAACACTGTCAATAGCGCCGACTATCAGCCAAACGAACCCAGATGAATGAATACAAAATATCACTTACTAGAACAATGCAACTTGACAGGCGGCAAAGACAGCTCTTTTGCAATATCCGTATTTGTAATCTTTTTTGCATCCCATACTTTCAACCCCTTGATCTTCTCCGTCGCCAATGAACTACTAGCAATCGCCGATCCACATCCAAATGTTTTGAACTTGACTTCTTGTATTTCCCCCGTCGCTTCGTCCACCATTATTTGCAACTTCATAACATCGCCGCAAGCTGGTGCTCCGACGAGCCCCGTGCCAACATTTGGATCGTTTTTCGAAAGGGATCCGACATTTCGGGGGCGCTCATAATGATCTATCACCTAAAGCCTCGCCTCGTTAGACGTTTTCCAGTACATGACTCAAACAAGCAAACGGAACCGATAGAAACCTTTTCGTGATATTGTCGACATTGCGACAGCGTTGAAGTGGTGCTCAACACCGACCTTCGAGCTGTTCTTGTCGTCGATCGGCACAGCGAGCCTCTAGCTGCGTTCAGGAACATGGCAGCGGTACAAAGAGGAAGGGAAGAAGGGATAACGGGTGGCAGATGGACGACGGGGTTGGAAAGACAAACGCAAACAAGATTGATCGGCTTAGGAAATTTATCCGTAGAATAAGCACTAGAGCCGGTTCGAGGGAGTCAATTTATTCTAATAAAACGGAACTTTTCTTCCCCGTTCGACGGGCATGTGTTCGCCCGTGTTGTGCGGCAGATCAGTCAAAATGGTACGTTGAAAGCTTACAGGATTTGGAGGAATTTGAAGAGGGACGAAGGATGGAATAGCATCAATACCTTATCTACATTGCCTGAAAACCAATGTTGAAACAAACTATCATGCGCTGACGTTCATGTGGAGAGAGATGATGGCTACAGTTTTGTTTGTTCACTTCTCTAACCTCTCACTCTGTAGATCCGCCCAACAAGCGCACAAGCTGGATGTACTTGACTACAGCAAGGTTCATCGGTTTGGTTATGACCAGAAACTTGTGTGCAACTTGACGATGATCTGGCTTTCCCGAAGACCGACGGCGGATGTATTCTCACCTCGTGCAGTACAGCGTCTTGCGGATAAGTCAAATCACCTCTCAATTGCACATGCTAGTCCATCTGGTGTTCCTGGTATTCAGCAGGTACGATATCGCATGACCTATTTCAGTGACTGTTCTTTGCCCATGAGGCCGTGGACGTTACTTAGTTCTGGCGTGCAAGATAAAAAACAGCCCTCATATGCCATCGTTTTGTCGTCGGTCTCAGCGGTGGAAGTTGCGGCATGACATTCCAGGATTCATCATCCATTGCTATTTATAAAAATCTCCCCAAAAAATATTTGAATAAATGAAAGTGCTAGTCTGAATCTTCTTCTGGTTGCTGTGCTTGTGCCTTTTTTCTTGCCAGATATCTCGCTCGAGCATCGGATACTGTCTCGTCCGTGGTCTTTCTTGCCAGCTTGCGAGCGAGTTCCTCTTGCTCCCTTTCCTTTCTTTTACGATCTTCTTCCTCCTTCTCCTGTTGCTGTCGTAGTACCAGCTCTCGTGCTCTCGCTTGCTGCTCTTTGGCTGCTCGTCTCTCCATCAACCGGGCCCTTTCCTCCTCCGCTTTCTTAGCTGCATACTGGCGTGCTTCCCGCTCCCGTTCCTCCCGCTCTTGCGCTTGTCGTTTGACAGTTCGTGATGTCAAATTGAGACCTCCTGACAAAAGTTGCCGCTTGTCGACCACTTCCTCTGAATCGTTCAGTTGAACAAGACCTTTCCGTATTGCCTCCTTTTTTAGCGTATCATCTTGAATGTCCATCTCCTCTACCTCTTCCTGTGGCGTGTCATCCTTGTTCGTCTTTGGATTAATGACCAGAGGATCCCGATCACTCTGATTCAAGATATCTCGATAAAACGCCGTCATATCTCCCCCCTTTGTGACATCCCTTTCCAATGCTTCTCGTCGCTTTTCTTCCTCCTCTATCCGCTTCAGCTCTGCTACTTGTTGTTTGTATGCTCCTGTAACAAATTTTTCCTTGTCTCCAAATTGCTCGCCTTCTTCTTCTCGTTCTCGTTGGACTTTACGCAACTCTGCTCGTTCCAATTCGATTTTGCGTTTAGCGGAGGCTTTGATGAGGGCGGCCATGTACCGTGGCTGTTGAACATGCAAACAAAGGTCATTGTTCATCCAGCTTAACAGAGATGTACGATCATCGCCTGACCTTCTTAACAATCCCGCCGTCGGGATTGTCTTTGCTTTTCTTCTTCTCCAACTCTGCTCTTTTCAGGTCATCATACACAGCATCATAGTCAAACACACTAGGGTCTTCCTCTAACGCTTTCTTATGCTCCTCTTCTGCAAGCCGTGACCTTTGCGCCTGCACTGCCCTCAATTCCTTATTTACTCGCTTTTGCTCATCCGTTCTTCCACCAGCGCTTGCAGAGAAGCTAGTGATCGATTCGTCTTCCTGTTCTTGATCACTATCGGAATCTGGTGCCTCAAATACCTTTGCTCGCGAGAGCTTCTTGCCGAGAGTAAACTTTGTACCAGAAGCACCAGTGTTTGCAATTGTGTTCGCTGGAGGGTCCTTTTTGCCCTTGACAATTAGCCCGTACTTTGGCAATGCGGACCCGCTCTTGCTGGAGACATTCCGCAGGGACCCGTTAGAAGCCATATGTAAATCGCTTCAGTCCAGTTACTTAAAACAGTTCGAAAGGGGTGTGGATGTGACGAATGGCGCAAAGAATTTGAGGTTGGCCCGATCGTGAGATCTGTCGCAGAATGGAGTACGTGTATTTCAGCATACTGTGCCCCCTTCACACTCGGTCGTGACGTCCAATGCCCGATAACTACACAAACGTATATGTATATTTCTCATATGCATCGCTAATTGTATCACTGTAGGTACATGCAGGAATGCATTATAAACAATATAAATAAATGATCATTAAATACTGCTATTAACCTAATCTAAGAGATAGTTATCACTCTTGAGGCCGCTTTTCGCAGGCGGTTCATGACGGCAAGCCCTTCTCTCTCTTCGGTGACTCCTTCCACAAGAATAAGTTGGGCCCCGCGCTCCTCCAACGTACGCAGGCCCTTGAAGAGCTCTCTCGCAACCTTGTCAGCAGTTTCACCCAAATAGAGTTCCATAACTACGCCGCTTGATATAGCTTCCCTTTTCTCGCTATTATCGCCTTGAGTACAAGGGCGCAAACCGGTCCGCATAATCCCAATTTTTGACTTATCCTCCGATGAGATGAGATGTGTCCTGGTAAATTCATTGACAGCATTTCGCAACTTTGCTGTGCCAGTGTCAAGCAAAGAAGCTTGTTCAGCAAGCTCAAATAGAATCACCTCAGCTTCGGGGGTGTAATGACGGTATTTCATTCCCGGAGTTGTTGGTGCTGCCTCCATATCCTTGTCCACAAAATCTCTTCTGTATACTCTGAGTTTCTCCAGTCCAGGCAAGCTTTTTAACTCCTCAACAGTGATACCACCTGGACGGAGAATTGCAGGAGGTGTAGCAAGTCCATCCAAGACGGTACTTTCGACACCATATCCACATGGCCCTCCATCCAAAATCAAAGGTACACGCCCTGCCAGATCTGCCAGTACGTGAGACGCTAGAGTAGGCGATGGGCGTCCGCTGGTATTGGCAGAAGGTGCAGCCAATGGAAATCCACAAGCTTCTATCAATGCACGTGCTATCGGGTGTGAAGGGAACCTTACGGCAACAGTATCGTGCCCTCCAGTCACTGCCAGCGGAACTTGAGGACCACGGGGGACAAGAATGGTGAGTGGACCTGGCCATGTCCTTGCAATTGCTGCGGTGTAAACCGATGGAATGTGTGGAGACGACAAAGGGAGTAGAGACTCGAGCATTTTTAAGGAAGAAACGTGAACTATGAGCGGATTATCGCTCGGTCGCCCTTTGGCGCGGAAAATCTTTGCGACAGCGTCTGCATTGAGGGCGTTGGCACCGAGGCCATAAACCGTCTCTGTTGGAAAAGCAACAACATTGTTTGAGCGCAAGATATCGGCAGCATGCTGGAGGGTGGTTAAGTCAGCTTGGTACGAGGGCGTTGGTGGGGGATTGAGGACAAGTGGGGAGGCAGGTTCGTAGAGATGGTCATGGGTCGTTGGTTCGGCAGGCTGAGCAGGCCATGGGAAGGATTGAGGATCTATGGAAAGGCATTCCGTGTCGATCGCAGGTGGCTCTTCCATGACAATTGCAGGTGGAAAAGCGAGCCAAAGGCAAAGCGATTCCTTTGCTTACCTGACCTATGGTTGCCATGGAGCTTCAAGTGAGTCACCAGGCAGATGGAAAATCGCTTTGGAACTCGTCTTTGTTTTTGTCCATCTTTTTGGGAGGCCGTAGCGATGCACAAGTTATACTTTTTCCGAAACCAAATAACATCAAGGGTGCTGGTGAGCCCTGTCTTTAGAATGGACGTGAGTAACAGCTAGAGTTGGGCGCGCGTTTTCCTTGGTCGGAAGCTCTCCCGCTAACAGTTTTTTCCACCAGTCCGCCATTCTGAGCCAGATTGGCGAACACCGGCCCGGTTTGCGTATACGTGGAGATCATTGGGTACCATTTGCTGTGTTAACGGGAGTGAAACGACCGGAAACTCTGCAAGCGATTCAGGCACATGTAGTTAAGAAGGTGTCCAAGGACCCAATCGCATACTACCGACTCCCTCTGCCCGAGACAAAGAGAAATCCGTTCGTTCCCCGCCCCCCACGATCAAAGAACCCTTTTGCACAAAAAGCACAGAAACCCTTCCAAAGAGTTGATCCGTTGGCGCCATGGACAGTTCCAGAGGATGTAAAAGCCAAAGTCATAGATCTGTGCAAGACGCTCACCTTTAATCCAGTGGTAAAAGCAGAAGTTGAGAGCAGTTTGAGTGCGCCACTCATAGGAGAAGCCATAGTAGGAGAGGAGGCAAACACTGAGCACGGTGACTCTGTGATCCCATCTGATTATGAGTTGGGACAATATACAATATGGTGGGAGCGGGAACAATACAGATATTTGGTGGAAGAAAGCGCTGAGGGGTTGGTATGGCCGGAATTTGTGGAACACAGAAAGTTGAAATTGATTAGAAACCGGTATCCGGCTGTGCCCGGGTTCGACGTGAAAGCCCTCGATGATGCGGCTTCCCTGGGAGCCTCCCAACCCACAAGCACTACTGTAGTATAGATAGAATGTATCCGCATGGCATATATACATGATATATTTCATTTCCCAACTGTCGTCATCCCTTGTGCCCGCATCAGTTCGGTAGTTCTTTGATGCACCACGGACAGTCGCTTGGGATTGGTAGCTGAGCCATGCATAGCGTCTGGTCTGGGAATCTCTGACCGACGATGCACGGAAAAGCGCAGAAGCATGTATAATGGATGGAATCGAGTTCTGTTTCAGTGTGAATGCTAACGAAACCAGAATGGTTAGCAGCGATCTCAAGTCCAACATCACGGACTGACTCGTACCTCCACTGCCAACAATAAGGGGGAAAATATTCCCCCAAGTAAGCATATTATCTGTGTCAACGACAGCTTTTTGTCGTGCCCTCCCCCGCCACCCGATCGTCCCTTGCCAGTTACATATATTTCGGGAAGAATGTGGACCGTTGCCACGTAAAGGAATGTCCCCTGTAATGACGTTTCAAATGAACAGACGAACCATTGCACATTAAAACAGCACATCGAATACCCACTGCACTGAACAAAAGTAGAATTCCAGTCCACTTGTGCATGATTATAGGATCATCTATTCCGTAATTGAAAAGCAGTGTATAGGTCGCGATCGCCGCCAGCGGGGCCGCTAGAGAGAACACCAGCAGATGCTGTCGGACTACTTTGCGAGTATGCCCTTCTGCCAAAAGGAACGTGGCAAGACCAAATGCAGACGGCGCTTTATGGAGCATGATCGCCAGGAAGACAATTAGCTCCAGACTTGTCCGGTCTACGTCGAGTGTTCAGTCAGGGTTCTATGACCTATGAACTAATAATGGAATGCAAAAGACGCACCTGATGCCGATGCCGCGCCCAAAGCAATACCGTCCGCGGCTGCATGGACAACCAAGCCGATAGTTGCTGCAGTTTTTGTATTTTTATACGGGGCAACATCCCGAAAGTCGTTGACCGTAACAATATGCGAGGAACTTTTATGGCTATGACCGAAATGTCCTGCATTCTCTATCAAGAACATGAAGGCAAACCCAATGGCCAGCGCTGCGCCAATGTATCGATGTGCTTCGAATGCAGAGTGATCATGGTGATCGGTATGTGCGCTCTGCTCCTCTATGATCTCACCGTTCTCTGCTATTTTGCGAGGGTGCTCCACGTCTTGCTGAGCGCGTCGGGCTAATTGCAGTGCACGTCTGCCAGTCGACGTGCGCGGTATTGTTGCATCCCACCAAGAAACAGAGCTTGGGGCCTGTCCGTCCCTTTTTGCCAGTCCTGTTTCCTGCTTTGAAGATATTATATCTGCCCCTAATTCAGAACTCCTTCTTTCATGTCGAGTTCCCGCTTCGACCGCCGCCGCTCGCTCCTCTGCCAATTGGTTCTTCAATTGTACCGAATACAGTGTTTCCACTCCCTCTGGCAGAATGACTATGAGTGCTGTTCCCACCAGCATGCCCGAACCAAAGGTCGACACAAGCCGTAGCCGCTCTTCCGAAAAATGGAACGCGAGCGGTATGTTTCCGGCTAAAAAGGACCCCGACAGCATGGAGAAGGAGAGGATCAATAGCCACAAAAACGAGTCCATTGTCGCTTTCTGTACACAGGACCGATCAATGATATATGGAAATGGAAATGCTCGCTGCTCGCAAGGGCGGAGAGGGATCAGAAAATGGGCGAGACGAGTGACGTTTTACTTTAGGAAAGACCGCTGTTTGTCGTCGTCGTCGATCAGCCCCGCCCTGCAGCGCTTTCATTTGGCCTGAAACGGATTTAATTGTGGCTTAGACCCATTAGCAAGCAATCTGGACGCGTCCAAGCCAACTCCGCGCCGAAACGACTTTGAGCTTTTCGCTTGGTCTTTCTGCATTTTGGCATCTTGGTCGGTCATATGTGCTTGATTGGTATAGGATTGTAATGTATTAGTAGCTATGAAGGTATGTATATATGTCATGTTTACCTGGCGAGACTTCCCCGTTCACGTTGACTAACATGTCCAACAGAACATTTTCACAATCACCGCTCAACAACTTGGGCGAGGGCCGGTACGCTTCGACTGGCAGAAACGCGTTTCCACATATCTGGCCGTTGTCGGGTGAGTCGATTGGTGAAGTGAGTACAAGTGGGCTTTTGGGTACTCGCTGCTGGGTCTCTGCGGAAAGGATGAATGGACAACTGTGCTCGACAGCTGCGTGGAATTGCGTCTGACATTGAATTTATATCATGCTAGAGTGAACAACACTGCCAATATTTATGATCGACATGGGCAGTTTGTGGATAGTGTACCGCTCACATCGTACGTAGTATCTACATTCATTGAATGCTTCTGCATCTGCAAGGGTTCTTTCCAATGTTTTATATCATTTTCATAGAGAGTGCACGGGGCTTGAATGGGCCCCCGATGGCGGTATCTTGGCTATTATTCAAGCCAAGTCAACAAAGGTCCTATTCTGGGACGCAGACAACCGACGGTCGACGGAATCACTGGATACAAACATGAAAAACCTACAATTTCTCAAGTGGTCACCAAAAGGAGATCTGGTAAAGTGTCTTGTGAGCAGGTAGTAAAGTGCCTGCTTCTCATCTTTGTCTCAAACTGAATAGCTAGCTGTGGGAACATCTCGAGGAAACCTGTTGATTTACGATCGAAAGGAGCGAAAGGAAGTTCCCATTATGGGAAAACATTCAAAGGCCATTGTCACCGGTTGCTGGAGTTGGGACAATATACTGGCGTGCGGATCTGATGACCGAACGGCAAGTTAATTACCTCAAATTTATAGTTCGCAGGGTGACTGACGTCGTCTTACAGTTCACACTTTCCAACGCTGATGGTGACACGGTATTTTCAATGGGGCTGACCGGAGAGCCGTCGCAAATGCAGGTTTGTGGCTCTCTTTGATCATACTTCACAGCAGTGAAAAGTGATACCTCGCATTTCATCTTAGTGGGCAAACATGAAGAATGCCCACGGGAGTCAGGATCCTGTACTGTCAACCATCATTGCGGACAAAACCCTCTTCATTCACAACGTCAATCACCCGGATTCCCCGGTCGAACTCGCCTTCCAACCTAAATATGGAAGTGTTGTTTCATACCAGTGGTTCGCTGAAGGCTACGTGCTGGTCGGGTTTTCGACCGGATATCTCATAGTGATATCCACCAGTGAGTATATTTACTTCAGATTTTGCTCGCTCGACTTTTGAATCGGCTCCTATAACTCGGGAATTTTGGAATAGATGA
The DNA here is from genome assembly GCF_000182565.1 of Spizellomyces punctatus DAOM BR117. Taxonomy (NCBI): domain Eukaryota; kingdom Fungi; phylum Chytridiomycota; class Chytridiomycetes; order Spizellomycetales; family Spizellomycetaceae; genus Spizellomyces; species Spizellomyces punctatus. The sequence goes on from NW_015971542.1 coordinate 1,402,006, forward strand.
CAATGATATGGGCCAGGAGATATTTTCTACAAGGAACCACAAGGGATCACTCAGCCATGTCGCCATCTCAAGCGTATTGGGTAAAGCGGCGTCCTGCGGTGACAATACGATCAAGGTTCACGAGCTTTCAGATCTAAGAGTATGCAACAAATCGTGGTCGGAACCATCGTACTTCATCTGACGGCGAATAATAATTTCGCATAATTGCAGGATGTTTATGCGGTCGAGACGGTTGAGGATGAAAGCGCAGTGGATCGGCTACAATGGTCTGATGATGGGCAGTTCCTCACAGTCAGTACCAAGGAGTGGGTGTTTTCTGCCAAGCTGATTGACATGTGGATAGTATCTGACATTCGGGCGCACCTAGGGGATCAATTTATACATATTTAGCTCGTATGCCCATGATCGGCGGAGTGTGGAGCACTCTCGTAGTAGGTGGCAGCTGGGTTTGTCATCCACTTGGCTAGCAAGTTCACGTTTCCTCCTTCCGGATAAGGCACACTTGACAGGCCTTCGAGAGATAACAATTCACGATCAAGCTAAAACACAACGAAGCCAAGTACAACGGATGCTAAAGAAAGAACTAGAGATTGAGCCATCAGTTGTTGCATTAGGTGGATCATATGTAAGTGAGAACCCAGGCGTTTGTTTATCCCAGACGAAGATTGGCTAATCCACTTTACTGGATAGCTAGGTGTGGTGTCGCAAAATCGCGCGGGATTTTACAATGTTAAAAAGGCATTGGGTAATAGTGCACGAGAAGGAGATGCACTGGAAACCGAGAGTGACGAGCCGCCCGTCATGATAAAGGTACATCCCGGACCCCCTTATGATTCAACCAATGGTTTTTATGAATATTCAGTGGATCTTGTAGGAATATCAAGGCCCGTTAAAGTCATTCTCAATGAACCCATTTTATGCAGCTGCTCTCCTGTCAGACGGCAGACTGGAAGTTCATGCAATTGCCGACGACACCTCAGACCAAGTGAAGGGAGACGAACAACGATTGGACTATCACAGCCTGACTCGGAAATGCAAGCCACCATCAGTAGAGGTGCTCGAGAAGATCTTTCCTGAACGGATGGAAGAAAAAAAAGCGGGAGGGGCGGCTACGATTACTTGTACAGCATTGACGCAGGAATGCGTAATTTATGGGACGTCAATTGGAGACTTAAAATACTACTTGCTGGACGAGTGGGCACTTGTAGGGGAACTGAAACACAAGGTCAGTACTCTGCCTTCGAAAGTGCAAGATGGCGATATATTGACAGGCTGGTCAATATCTAGAAAGGAATACAAAGCGTATATCCGCAACCACGAGGAGGAACAAAAGTCATCTTCATTGATGCGGTGAACGACGGATACCTGACTGACCCCGCTACAAACAGCGTGATGGCAATCCCAAGATGGTCTGGTACGTTTAAAGCTCACTCATTACCGTTTTCTCAACTGCGGAAAGATTGATATGCTACCGGCCTTTCTTGCAGCCAAGACTCAAGGGGTGCTATGGGAATCCGACTCGCCACCAAGTCGCTCTATATTCATCAGCTGGGATGATGCCTACATCACCACGTATGCATATCAACCATTTACGATCAAAGGACCAGTATGCATTGCTTTGGGCGCAACCAAACTGCCTTTTGGACTGAAACCAGTGTTGATGTTGAGCGGCGAGGTTACATGTCAGGTAACAGTTGGATATAGTACTTCCTTTCGTGCTACGAACACTGACATGCCCATATCCAGACGGTTGCCGGGCGAATTTCAACGGTCCAATTGGCTACACACGAAATAGTGCCAGCCGATCAGTTTATGAAAGATAAACAAAGCGAGCAGGACCAAGGGAAAGGGCTTCAACTTTATTATACTCTGGGAATGCTCAAAGGTAGCCCGCACTGCAGGTTGAGCTACTCCATTTGGACCGCCATGATAACATCTGTTTTTCTAGAAATCTGGCCTCTCATTGGGACCGTCAAAGCGCGGAAACCATGGATCATGCTAGCAGAAGCGGCATTGCGTGTTTTGGATTTGAAAACTGCCAAGCGCATCTACAGACAGGCGTTGGCAGATGCTGGGATGGTCTTTTCGTTGCAGAGACTCGATAATGTGGAGGAAAAGAACTTACTGGCAGGGCATGTGTCGGCTATTTTCGGTGATGTGTCGGCTGCACAGGTGAGTACTCTTTTCGACTTCCCGCTGCAAGCATGGCTGAGATTCTCATGGAGACGGTCTGTTTTACGCACCCTAGGAATACTTTGTTCAAAGCACATATCCAAAGGCTGCTCTTGAACTCAGGCGGGATCTTATGCAATGGGAGCAGGCTCTCACTTTGGCAAACGGTCTCGCGCCTGAGGAAGTTACTATAATTGCCAAAGAGTACGCACAGCAGCTCGAATTAAACGGTAAGAATTATCTCGGACATGGAAGATAACGACTTGATATTAATGCAGGTCCGCAACTAGGCAAGTATTCAGAGGCCTTCGCCATGTATGAGCGCGCACTATCCACATCAGAGCAACATCCGGGCCTCGACGCCGCAAGAGATGAGCATCAGATTACCTGCAGTGCCGGTCTTACACGCATGACCTTGCGACTTGGTGATGTTTCGCGGGGAATGAAGATGCTTGCTGAAGCCACGGATAGACAGCTTTTACGTGACTGTGGGGCCATATTAGACGTCCTCAAGCAATACGCCGAGGCCGCGAAATGCTACGAGCGTGGTGGCTACTGGGAGAAGGCTGCAGAGATTTGGATCAAAGGTATATTGGACTTTTGAAATCCATCGCTGTGACCGTGCTAACATGCGCAACGAATCACAGCCAAGAGCTGGAACAGATTGGCAGCCATTCTGGATAAAATAACAGCACCGAAAATATTTGCCCAATACGCCAAAGCCAAAGAAGCTGAGAAGGACTACACTGAAGCCGCCCGCGCGTACGAGAAGGCCAAGGACTACGATAATGTCGTTCGAATTTTCATTGACCATCTTCAAAACATAGAAGGAGCAGTCTCCATAGTACGCAAAACACGGTCCCGCGAGTCTGCCAAACTTGTATCCAAGTTCTTCCAATCCATAAAAGACTACAAATCTGTCGTCGAGTTTTTTCTCATGGCCGGCATGCGCGAGGAGGCTTTTGAACTTGCTCAACAGCATGATGTTATGGAACATTTTGCGGAGCTGGTCAAGGATGAAGCTACTCCGGAGATTTTAATCAATATTGCGAGTTACCTCGAGAATAAGAGGCAATACCTGCTGGCAGGGAAATATCTTTTACAGGCTGGCGACTGTCCTCGAGCTCTGCGGATGTTCTTGCAATGCCCGCCCACGGATGAGGAAAGTATTGATATGGCTATTGAGACTGTGGGATTGGCCAAAAGCGATGTACTTACACATCAGCTGATTGATTATCTGATGGGAGAAACGGATGGAATGCCCAAGGTATGCAGATTGCATCGCTGTTCATGTTTAGCGAGAATCTTATTCTCATTCACGAAACCAGGATGCAAAATACATCTTTAAGCTGTACATGTCGCTTGGACAATACCGCGAGGCTGCACGAACTGCCATCATCATCGCGCGGGAAGAGCAAGCGCTCGGTAAGCAGCCCGTCGGCTATCACCTGGTCTTCTGCCATCATCTTCAACCTCTCCCTCATCATATTTTCCGGCAGGCAATTATAGAACGGCGCACGATCTTCTCTTTGATAATTACAAACAGCTTAGGGGAACCAAAAACCATGTTCCTGCAGAGATTGAGCGCATGTTGATGCTCCTGCACAGCTATATTCTAGTAAAGGTAGATTCATTCGAAGTTACCTAGTCACATCCGTTCCCATCTAACCACTCGTGCGCCACAGACTCTCGTTCGCATCAGCGAACATGAACAAGCAGCTCGAATGCTCATCCGCGTATCAAATAACATTAGCAAATTCCCCGCTCACATGGTTCAAATCCTCACATCGACTGTTATTGAATGTCATCGTGCTGGATTGAAACGAGGGGCATTTGAGTACGCTGCGATGCTGATGCGCCCAGAGTACAGGAATAAGGTGGATGCAAAATACAAGAGAAGAATTGAACAGATTGTTAGGTATGGCTTCTCATAATTTCAGGACGATCACTATCTATGTTACTTACCTACTTGCATTAGACGTCCGGAAAAGGACGAGATTGAAGAGTCCTCATCTCCTTGCCCTTACTGCGGGAACAACGTCCCAGACACCGTTCTCGATTGTCTTGAATGCAAAAACCACATTCCATACTGCATTGTTACAGTACGTCTTGTTCACGGTGCCCATTTTTCTCTGAATTATTTCCTCATCTTGTTATCATATTATCAGGGCCGACACATGATCCTTTCAGATTGGACAACCTGTCCATCTTGCAACTTTTCCGCTCTGCACTCCCATTTCACCAACCTCCTCTCAAAATCCCCTTCCTGTCCCATGTGTTCCGCATCCATACAACCCAATCAATTGGTCCTTTTACCAGTAGCCGAAGCCAAAATCTCGCTCCAGGGAAAGAAACCGACAACCGACGAAGACATTCAGGATGAAAAGGTCGAGAAAAGTACCGAGAGGGAAGCGGGGAGCGGGGAGGAAGCAGCGCTACAACAGGAACAGAACCCCAGTGCGGTTAGAGTGGGACAAGAACAATCTAGGACTTTTCTGAGGCGAAGTAGGGATAGTGTGCGAGTCGTGAAGGGTGGATCTAGTGGACAGCTAGCGGCTGGTACAAACGACGGTGTGAAGGCGACTGCCGGAATAGTTGTATAGCATGCATCAAGCACACACAAATAAAAACTGCAACTCCTGACTTGTAATTCAAGAAGGTGAAATCTCGACACTAGCTTCTTAATTGTATACTATAAAAAAGTGGACCAGAACCGTCTCCACCAACCGGTCTCAATCAGCTTTATAGTCCCCACTCTTTCCACCCGTTTTTTCAACCACGCGTATATCATGTATCCTAATGCCTTTATCTACAGCCTTACACATATCATAAACCGTACAACATGCGACTGAAACCGCCACGATGGCCTCCATTTCCACCCCAGTCTGTCCACGACAGGATACGGTTGCCGCAACATCGACACATTGATTATCATCGTCCAAATCTAGACGGACGTCAATGCGAGATAGAGGTAGTGGGTGACATAGGGGAATCAATACGCCAGTTTGTTTAGCGGCATGAATTCCTGCAATCTGAGCTACGGTTAAGACGTCTCCCTTCTTCATTGCATTGGTTTTGACGAGTGAAAAGGCTTCGGCACTCATAAGCACGCGGCCCTTTGCTGTGGCGGTTCGTAAAGTCGCTGTCTTGGAGCTCACGTCCACCATTGTGGCACGTCCAGAAGCATCAGTGTGTGTCAACTTTGATGAAGTAGAATGATGGCGCATCGGGATCCTTAAACAGTTTTGCGCGGGCATGATGGGTCGATATGGGAGTGCTGGAAGCATAGCAGCTGGTCGACCAACTCTTGTACACGGAATGGCATAGGCCATAGTGCTGCCAGCTGCGACGCGGAAGACGGTGCGTTAGTGATCATTACACCGCCCGTTGCCACGAGCTATTTGGAGTGCGCAACTTACCTATGTATACAAGGTTTTCAACCTCCAATAAGCGTCATGGGACGATTGGGCATATTCTTCAACTCGAACATACCTGCATGCTGCTTCTTCTTTCGTTTCACTGCAGATCGGGTGCAGAACATGAGCAACGATTACGCCAGATCTGAGAGACTGTGTCAACACTCACCTGCAGCACCAATGACATCCAACAATTTGTCATCTTGCGCACCGCTTCTCATTGCGTCACGCAGGTTGACTTCGGCATTACCAAATAGGCACACCTATGATAAAGAGAGCGCTAAGGACCCAGTTCAAACATAATGTAATGGACGTCTACACTGACCTTCAAGTTGCCATCAGCCAATAGCCGTAGTCGATTACAGGAACCGCAGAAATGCTCACTCATCGAGGTGATGAATCCGAATTTGCCGCTGAAACCAGGCACTGCATATGCCTACAAAAGTGCCTGAGCGGAAAGTTATGCAAAAAATAGTCAGTCGGAAGTCTCTTACTTTTGATGTATCGTTTGCGTCATCAGTAAGTTTGATGACATCTGGGTATGTTTCTTTGATGCGCGCCAGCATGTTTTTGTATGAGACAAACTTGGCCTCATTCCATTTGTTACCTGCCAAGGCAAAACAGGTAAGGATGCGATCGTCTCAACAAGCACTTCACAATGCAGCATACCATCAAACGGCATATATTCGATAAAGCGAACGTTGATTGGCATGTCCTTGGTCAGCTCAACAAAGCGCACCACTTCATAATCGTTTACATTTTTGATAACAACTGCATTAAGTTTGACTGCGTCAAAGCCAGCCGACACAGCGCCCGTGATCGAATCCATAACGTTCTGAAAACCTTTCATCGTTGCAACTTATGCGTTAATAAATAGCCAAAGCGGGCTTAAACCGCTTCTTGCTTACCACGCCGCCTAGTCATTAATTCAAACTTGAATACATCCAGCGTATCCAGGCTAATGTTGAGCTGATCCAAACCAGCCTCTCGGAGAGCAGGAAGCTTTCGCTTCAGTGCCAGGCCATTTGTGGTCATTCCAATGGTTTTCAGCCCGATGGACCGTAGATCGTTCAAGCCCGCTAGCGGAAATGCGGTTTTGTTAAGATGGTTCTCAGCTGACAAAATGAATGAGCTTACCAATGATGTCCATCAGATCCTTTCTGATAGTCGGTTCACCGCCTGTCAATCGGATTTTTGTTACACCCTCCGTCACAAAGAGTTTTGCAAGTCTGAGTACTTCTGGAGTGCTCAAGATATGATCCTTTGGACTTAAGGGAACTCCTTCGGCCGGCATGCAGTATGTGCCTGGTAACGAGATACGTTAGCCATTGAAAACCAACTTTTGTGTATGCGTTCCCTACATCTTAAATTGCACTTTTCAGTCAGACTTATTCGTAGGTAACTGTGCTGACGCCCGAACGTGTCTGTCAACTGAGGAAAAGGGCGGGTTGCCTCAATTGCGGCCAGTTTCTCTCTGACATGCAACTTGCGTCGTTCTTGGGTGGTCGGGACAGCTTGCTCGGGCAACGCCGCCGCGGCGGCTGCACTATATGAACGTTTGCTAGTACTCCGGCATTCGGCCGTCAGTAGCCGCTTGAAAGCCAATAATTATCAGCTCATGGCGCATAACCAAACACCAAGCCCAAGAATGGGGCCATACTTTGGCCGACCTACCTTCAACGAAAATCTCATGTTCGTTCTTGAAGAGCAAAGCTGGAGAAATGCTTGCCATTTCACGACCCAAAGTATGCCCCATCCGATCGCGTGGCGCAGTGCAGCGATAACTCGCAAGTGCAGAGATAGGAATCCTCCATGAAATACCCAATCAAAGCCAGAAAACTTCAAGAATTGGATATGCAAGACAGCCAACATTTGATAACTTTCATCATCTTCGTTAAAAACAAAACCAATAGCAAAGAGCATTGGAAAACGTTGGTGACAACAGAAATTTTAAGAATCCATGTATTTGCAAGGGACTATTACAGAGACCAGGCCCCATTCTCCACGATCCCTCCAAAACCCCAACAGGTTTAGACCAGCATACTGAAACGCATGTGGAGCATAGGTACGGATGAGCTGCGATGGGTGAAAGGAGCTTATTTGGAGTTGGGGGATGGGTTCATCTAAAAAAGCAGCTGCATTAATATCACGCCGTCAAGCCCTGCAATCCACTTTTTGCTGAAATTACCTTCCGCTTGCCAAAGGTAGCAACGGCGTTGACGAAGCGGCGGTTGTAGAGAATCCTCTTCTTCGCACGGCCTGTTGAGCAATTATCGGAAATGAACAACCTGGATCCTGGCGCCTCCATTGAAACTCCTCCAATTTCACGTACCAGTCTTCTTCTTCTTCTTTTCTTGCTTCTCAACCTTGGGGGTTTGACCCTTTACCTTACCGGCACGAGCGAGAGATCCGTGAACCTTACCCTATTTGTACGCAAACGGGCTCGTCAGCATTTCATTCTTCAACCGGACTCTGCCATTTCACAATTCTCTTCCGTCTAAATCCTATGATGCTGTCTATCCACCACCTCCCCTCATCCGTAACGTCCAGAGTAGCGGAATGATTTGTCGGAGACACACACAGTCCAATTGGAGCACCAAAATTCGCAGTCGACCTTCCCAAACCAAACCTCTTCCACACCTCTTCGCCAACCCTCGTCGCCAAGCCCTTCAGCACTCCACCCGTTCAGCAGCAATACGCACCATCTTTCAATTGACGTAGGACGTGGAATCGGCAGAGGAAGGAAAGAAAAACCTCGTCGTCGTTGTCGCTCTGCTCCTCATCCCACCAGCCGTCGTGGCGAGGAGAGAAAATTGAAATGCCGCGCGCTGATTGGTTGAAATCCCGTGACTTGAAAGAGCTCTGAGTGACTCATTTATGGTTCGAGTGTATGGCATGTTTGGTTTGGCCAACGGCTGGTTGCCTTCCTTCTCGAGTTTGTCGCGGGATCGTGTTTTCGATTTTGGTGTCGACGAGAACGGCGGCAATCGGGACTTTCTCCGTCGTGTGCTGTTCATAGCAAAGCTTTCCCGTCCGCCTTAGAGGTCCATTGAGGTCAGTATTCAGGTTGCAACGTGTTGGAGGCGCTTGGAACGGAGGAAACTGACATTTCGACTTTGTTAGTCCCATCGTTAGCCACTTTCAGTTTCCTTCCGTCACATAGCTATGGTATGTTTTCCCACTGTACACAAATATTCATTGGCTGCCATTGACAGCATCACTTGACTGATACGATTGGTTGTTTGGTTGTTTTCAAATAGCCTCTCCGGTTGGATATAAAGGTAAGCATACGGCATTTACTTGGCGTAGGCCGACAAGCAATTGTGGGACATTATTTATCACCTCGTCTCAAACCCATAGCGAAAGCTATCAAGTCGATCCGACCGAGTAAAGTCAGTCGACTTTCATCCAACGGAACCTTGGCTTCTTGCGGCCCTGTACAACGGTACAGTGTATATATGGAACCATGAGAACCAGGTACGACCGGCGTCACAGCTTGCGTAGGTCGTATCTTGTCATTAGTGTGACATGCTTGCTCCCCAGAACCTCGTGAAAACTTTTGAAATAACGGACCTTCCTGGTTAGTTGTCGTATCCTCAAATCGCCGGTGATTGCAATCGCTTATTAAAATTCATCATGGCTAGTCCGAGCGGCCAGATTCATTGCGCGCAAATCATGGTTGATTGCTGGTTCCGATGATATGCAGGTTCGCGTCTTCAACTACAATACCCATGAAAAAGTGACGGCATTCGAGGCACATCAAGATTACATCCGCAACATCGCCGTGCATCCAACGCAACCTTACGTGCTGACTTGCTCGGATGATATGCTGATCAAATTGTGGGATTGGGAGAAGGGATGGCGAAATATCATGGTATGGTGCGAATGCATGGAGTGTCTGCGTCGTATGAAGCTCCTGAACACATGCGCGCCTTAGGTGTTCGAAGGACACACACACTATGTCATGCAAGTCAACTTCAACCCAAAGGACGGGAATACGTTTGCCAGTGCGTCGCTTGATCGCACAGTCAAGGTACCGTAGAATATACCATTGATGAAATCAAAAGGCGAGTCGTCGCGCTGATTTGCATTCTTACAGGTCTGGTCACTTGGATCAAGTGTACCAAATTATACATTAGAAGGCCACGAGAAGGGCGTCAACTGTGTGGATTATTACCATGGAGGAGACAAGCCTTATCTTATAACTGGTGCTGATGACAAGTATGAGCACATAACGACCGCGCTGCAGACGCGAGCAGTCTCTCATGTGACTTTCTGTCTTCTAGACTAGTCAAGGTTTGGGATTACCAAAACAAGACTTGTGTCCAGACCTTGGAGGGGCATACTCAGAATGTCACCGTCGCTTGCTTCCATCCGGAACTTCCCATCATTATCACTGCCAGTGAAGATGGTAAACTTGTAATGTCGTGATATCATGCCGTGTTATCACGCTGACTGAGTTTATTAGGTACTGTACGTCTTTGGCATGCCAATACATACCGCCTGGAAAACACCCTCAACTATGGAATGGAACGGGCGTGGGCTGTGGCTTATTCCCGTGGCAGCAACGATGTCGCCTTTGGATATGACGAGGGAACCATTGCCATCAAGGTGCGTGTCACTACCATCGCTGATATGCTTGTGCGACGCCGATTCATTGCTAAGGGTTCATCTATAATAGCTTGGGCGGGAAGAGCCAGCAGTGAGCATGGACAATGGAGGAAAGATCATTTGGGCACGTCACAGTGAAATTCTAACGGCGAACGTTAAAGCGAGTGTGGACGAAAGCATAAAGGACGGCGAACGGATTAGCCTTGCAACCAAGGAACTGGGAAGCTGTGAGATCTACCCGCAGATGCTGCAGCACAGTCCGAATGGCCGCTTCGTTGTGGTGTGCGGGGATGGCGAGTATATTATCTACACTGCACTGGCATGGCGAAACAAGAGCTTTGGAAGCGCCTTGGAGTTTGTTTGGGCATTGGATTCCAATGAGTGGGTATTGGCGAAATGATATTGCAGCTAGGCACATTCAATTAACCTAGTAGGGTATAGGTACGCTATCCGCGAATCCTCGTCAAAGGTCAAAGTCTTTAAGAACTTCAAGGAAAAGACCGATGTGGTTATCAGACCCACATATAGTGCGGAAGGAATTTACGGCGGAGCGCTCCTCGGTATTCGTGGTAGCAACTTCCTGAACTTCTATGACTGGGAGACTGGTGTGTGCGTGCGTAGGGTTGATGTGGTTGCACGGAATGTAGGTTTTCTTTTGAAGGAAATTGCCAAAATGACCCGCGCTCTTGCTGACAGCATTACAACCTTAGGTATATTGGTCCGAATCAGACTTGGTAGCGATTGTCTGTGATGACACGACCTACGTTCTCAAGTTCAACCGAATTGCATACCAGCAATACGTGGAAAGGCACGGAGCTAACACGGTTGGCGAGGAAGGAATTGAGGAGGCGGTGGAGTTTGTTACCGAGATCGCAGAAAGGTGAGTACCCCGCATCGCAATCTCTTGATCACATGTTGACGCACCTGCTTGTGTAGCGTGAAGACGGGATGTTGGGTTGGCGATAGCTTTATATACACGAACTCGGCCAACCGGCTGAACTACCTGGTTGGAGGACAAACGTCTACTCTTGCCCATTTTGACACGACTATGTACGTCCTCGGTTACATCAACCGAGTGTACCTGTCGGATAAGGACCTCAACGTGTCGAGCTACGCCCTTCCCATCACGCTTATTCAATACCAAACCGCTGTCCTACGAGGTGATTTGGCAACGGCGGATAGCTTACTGCCAAGTGTTCCAGCAGATCAAAGAAATCGGGTGGCCAAGTTTTTGGAGAGCCAGAATATGAAGGAGCAAGCTCTGGCTGTGACGGCGGATCCAGAGCACCGATTCGATCTTGCTATTCAGCTTCAAAAGCTGGATGTAGCTCATGAAGTTGCTCAGTCTCTCGATCAGGCGGACAAGTGGAAGACTGTCGGAGACAAGGCCTTGGAAATGTGGCAGTTTGGATTGGCAGAAGATTGTCTCAAGAACGCAAAGGACTTTGAGGGCTTGTTGCTAATGTACCAGGCAGCAGGAAACAGTCAAGGTCTAGCACAACTTGCCGAGCTCGCGGTAGAGCAGGGCAGGAACAATATCGCTTTCATGTCATATTTGCTTCGCGGAGACATTGAGCAATGCATTGACCTCTTGACGTCCACGGATCGTATCCCTGAAGCTGCATTGTTGGCGCGTACCTACATGCCGAGTCAAGTACCCCGTGTTGTCAATCTTCTGCGCCAGTCTCTCATAAAGGACAACAAGGCCAAGGTTGCAGAAGCGATAGCAGGACCCACTGAAAATGAGGAACTGTTCCCAGACTTCAAGTATGGTCTGTTTGCTGAGGAGGGATTCAAACGGCGACGGGAGAAGGGACCAGTGCCTGCGACGGAATATTTAGAATGGAAGGACAGTTTGGAGTGGGACGTGGTCGGCCGTGAGTACGGTCTGGGGACGCCATTGTTTGACACATACTGATATTGCTGTAATGAGCAGAACTGAAGGAACGATTCCCTGACGGTCCACCAGAGTTGCAACCTGAGGTGAATGGAGATAACCGTGGAGGACCACGTGTTCGATTGAACCTGGAGGAAGGCCATATTCCTGGTGATGAAGAGGTGTGCATGATCGTTCTGTGCTCGAAATTTTGGATGCAATCGCCTAATGCGTTGTGAATCACATGCTTCCAGACCAGATCGTTCACCTCTGACGAACGGTTCGACGCAATATCCGACAACATGAGCCATATGAGTCTGGAAGTAAACACTACAGGCACGGGGTCACTACGGGTAAGTGATGATGCACTCAAATCGGCCCACTCTCAACAAACGTGCTGACTTGACTTTGTCTCGCAGGGAGACTTGGATTTTGATGACCTGGCATCGTTCCCTGATGCCGGAAGTGTTGGAGACCTCAATCCAGAAGATGAAGATATTGACAAATTTCTAGCCTCTACATCAGGATCTGTCTAAAATTGTAATATGAAACATCTTATACATTTGTTGCTGCGATAACTGCGAACCTTGCTTCACGTGCGTGAAATAAATAAATAGATTGCAGGAAAGGCACCCCGATGTTCTACCATAACCACCATCGTTTATTCTTCCCCTGTGGCAGCTCCCCTTCCCCTTTTCCTGGTTGTCCCGCCTGCATTTTCAGTTTCTCGTCTCTCAACCTTTGCACCTGTTCGGTCAAGTCCTGCATTCCCGCGTCCTCCCGTAACCGCGTCTCTTCAAAAGTGAGTCGTGTCCAAAGGTATTGAAGAGATATTAGGGTTAGGGAGCTGTACAGAAGGAATGTGCTGATGGGTGTTCCGAAGCGCTGGGCAAATGTTAAGGATTGCACTTGCTGTGTGGCATATCCTGTCAAATGTCGGAATGTTAACATCATTTCCGTAAACATCGAGGCTGGCAAAATAAAGGAGAACCTACCTCTTATTCCTATTTGGAGCCGTCCTTGTGTTATCCTAAAGCGATCCATCGGTGCCATTTGCGAGTGAATGTCCAATTGAACATATGTTCTCCGTCCTGCTTGCAAGGTCAAGTGGCACAGTTCTTCAATGACTCACACTTGCGATCTTTCCAAGCACCACTTTGGACGGACATTTTGAACCGAATTCCAAAGCCAATCATGTCGACGGCACCCCGATTAGTCCGCTACACATCCTTCATATCGCCCACAATTGACCCGTTCCTGTTCAGTTCCATCGGGTTTGCGGGCTACCTTATTCATGAGCGGGAAGCGCATCCGGATCCTCAGGAGAAGCTAGGGGCGTTGATTAGGAGGAAGGTGGAGAGGATAAAAAACGGAGTGAACGAGCGGACAGTAACGGATGGACAATGAAGTGGCGATAGTATATGAGAGCGAGGCGAGCCATGTTGCGTTGTGGAGACGCATTGTAGAGCCTGCTTCATTCTCTGCTTCCCATACGATCGAGCCACAAACCGAGATACCTGAGCAACTGGAACCTCCAAGTAGCCTGAAGGACACTCTTTCGCTGTGGATTCGCCGCCCGGGTGCTATGGAAGAATGACAATATAGGCGCAATGGGATAGTGATACTTATTTATTGAGAATATTTTGCATAAGCGCTTAGGTCTCACATTTCGCATGGGGGCCATAGTCTAAGAGAAGAGATTAAATACATAATGCGAACGTGCAAAATAAAGTGATTGGACGGGTATCCACGGGCAAAGTGGTGAAGAGTTGCGGGGCCCCTGAGCCTCAGAGGTATTTGACAGTTGACGACAACGACGCACGCCAATTCTGCGGGGAAAAGGTATGGCGGGGACGGCACGAACGGGTCACTACCCATGGACAAATAAATCGGGTGAAGGAAGGCAGTTGAAAATCTGCGCATCACCCATCCCAGGCCGCCGCAATTTCCTTTTCTCTTGCTTCTTTAGCTTTCCTCTGTTCCTCTCGTTTATCTGGTCAATCCATAGTTTGTCAGCACCAAATTAGTTCAACTTTGATTGCGTTGATTTTCATACCTTTTGCTTCCTGCAATTTCTGTCTATCCCTCGCCGCTTCTTCCTCTGTCTTTCGTTTTGAACGTACTCCAAGAGCACCGGCTACGAGACGCCTTGCGACCATATCTGTGTTATAAGTTCAGCATCAATGGTTGGTGTGACAGACGGGCTAAGATGGCATCATCCAACCTGTCATGATGGGCCGAGGCGCCAATGGTCGGTCTGCGGAGATTATAACAAAACAATCAAGACGTCAGCCGCACAACTAAATGGGTATAACGTATACGAAGGCAATTCCTAAAAACCCACCAGATGCCGTGTCCCTCGATACCTTTCCAGTGTAAGGTTTGACCTAAACCACGCGGGTTAGCACATCACCAAATATTGTGAGCCAAAGCTGCCCTTCACACCTTGATGAAGGGATTGCCCAATGCGGCAGCATAGGCTGCCTTTGCTGTGCGAGTGCCAAATCTAATGTCAACTACCCCATTCGTGGACAACCTTGAAATGCGCCTGGTGTTTGGTACCTGTATCAGGATGTTGAAAAATTATCAAGGCTTGGGTATCGCTAATCCACTTGATCCGATATCCTCCCCTCGAGTGGCTAAAGTCTTGAAAGATTTCTTCGATATCATGTGTTTTGAAAGCTGCAGGAAAATCATACACATCGAGCACAGTCGTTGGGCCTACGAAAGACAATTAAGCAGACGTTCAAACATGATAATTTGCAAAACATGTCCGAACCATCTAATGGTTCCAAGTCTTCAACTGTTCCGGCGACACGGGTGGTTGATCTAGTGTTATCGGTGTCGGGTTGTACCATTACTGGTATGATTTGATCCTCTTCATCGAGTCGTTCCCAATCGTCTTCCTCCGAGTCACTATCGGGTTTAGCTGAACCTCCATCAACACTAGATGTTGAAGATTCGTCTTGGAGTGATAATTTGCCTAATTTCTCAGAAAGTCGTTTCGCGGATTGGGCTGCAGCTTGTCCGCCGCCATTTTCCTTGGCACTATCTATATCATGTTGCCATTGAGGATACACTCTAGTAGGTGCTGCCCGTTCGCGACGACCCATTTTCTCCTCGGCATTCTTGTCCCCATCATGACTTGATATGCGAGTAAATTGCCCACGTCCCTTGCGTACTGGCGTACCGGAAGGTGTAGAACGCTGTCGTACAGGACTTGACGAACGACTGGATGCTGGTGAATTCTGGACTTCAGTTTTAATCTCAGTGGCCTGGAGCGAGAAAGAACGGTATTCAGCAAGCACAGTTACATGCAAGTAACAGATGCACATTGGAATAGTACCTCGGCTGGTACCGTTTCCTGGTTGTTTGGTTCTTCCAGAGCACCTCGGCGGTGTCGGGGTACGTACAATGCAGCCGCTGCCTTATGCCCTTTCTTACTCGCCGACATGACTGGCACAGCATACAGCAAGATGACAGACAAAACCAAGTAAGGCTCTTGTCCGGAGACAGAGCTCACAGCCGCGGGGAAAACGGGATACGATCTTGCCCTCCTCCTCCTGCTGTTGGGGAAAGCCGCCCAGGCACAAGAAGAGTCGATTGTGGTCAGTTGATCACGTGGGTCCATGTGTCATCCAGTCGCCGGGCTAAGCTTCAAGGTGGATGACCATACGACGAAATAAAAGCTTGCATGTACATTCCTCGCATTTGTTTCTAATATACATAAGGAAAACAAACTCGGACATTAATTACGACTCTCAACTTGCCCATGCACCGCCTTTTCCCCCACTGACGTTTTTAAGGCCACCAACGCCCCTTAGGAGTGGATTCGTCACTCCGAACAAGGAGGTACCCGGTGGATGAACAACGGTTGCATGACATCCATACAAAACCCGAAAAGCTTTGATTAGTTCTGGATCTTTGACTGGTGGTTGCTCGCGAATTTTGACTTTAATTGTAGTCGACGCTGGTGAGGGCGATTCGTGTGTTTGTGCAGAAAAGGGTGTGTACTTGAATAAATCCACTGGTTCCTTCTTCACTCTTGAAGCTGATATTGACGAAGAACTTTCTGAGCGTCGTTTTGCTTTTGGTTCTCGAACGGGTGAGGCAGATCGTGATTGTCTTCGACTATTTGACAATGTCTCTAACATGCTCGTCGGGCTGTTCACGCGCTTTCGTTTGAAGGCAGCATCATCTGGGTCACGCTGAGAAGACACCGGGGGAGTGGATTTGCTGGGTCGGTAATGATAGGCGTCCCCATCAACCGAGCGCCGATGGTCGTCGATATTGTTGATCCTAACTCCTTTTGATGAGACCTCACAGCAGTCCTCGTGTTTTCGCAGCACTCTCTGCAGCTCATGCAGCTCAGAACTGGTTGTCGAGTCAGGATATGGGTCCACGTGTTCCGATTGCCTCATTGCCCACATTTTTGCCAGCACCGCAATATCCATTCGCCGTGTATGCTCGACAATGTCGTGCAAACCAGCATGTCCCAATCGTGTCAGCGAGCAGATCCATGCTTCTCGCCCATTCCCACTTTGATCCTTGATCTGAACGAAACGGAGTGTGCTGGACGGTTGTGAGCAGGCGGTCTGGACACAATCTGCCCAGCTCTTGAAGTACCGAGACCAACTTCCTTCCCCAGCAGTGCGTTCGTAGGACTGTTGCAAGTATGACAATCTCACAAACACCTTTCTAGGAGGGAACAAGGCCGCTAGCGTATGGGCGAACCGGGAAGAGTTTGGGGAGATGTCCTGCATTGTGCTCTGCCGAGATCACGCTGAATTTGCAAGTGCCAGATGTAGTGCCCGTCTGTCCAAACACATTAAAGCACATTCGAACCAGCTTACGCGAACATGCCAGTCGCAAACGCCGATCACCTCTGGCCTTCACCAACTCGACTACGTTAGCTGTCTTTCTTTCATACATTGTTTACATTGGGATATGGAAAACATTTCACTCCTTTTCCTTGGACTTCGAAGCACACTCACCATGCCTTGGATCTTCTCAACGGACGAAACATCGAGTCCGTCTGATAATGTCTCTGGAATGAATTACAAGGGATTCTGCAGTGACAGACAATCAACGCCCGCTCGTCTTATTATTTTGTTTGAATATTGATATAACTAACAGGCTACTTCAATTGTAACAATTATTACTGTTGATCCGCCGTCTCCTTCACGCCAGACAAACAAGTTCCTCGCCTGTAGCCAGTTTCTGAAAACGGCGGACCAAGCCTGATGCTACCCATCTTTTTCTACCATCGCTGCTCCGTTTTGCTATCAATTTCTCTATTCCTCCTTCAACCGCTCGCCTTGTTTTCTCTCGGATACCCCAAACCTTGTCTACGTCTTCCCAGTTTCCGTTTAACTTGTCACATCTAATTGGCCTGCCAAAGCGGAAATACTGCATTTCATAGCTTACTGGTAGGCAAATAGGAAGGCTCATGCCCTTTCGTTCGTCCCGAATCACCTTGCTCATAAATCCATCCGGTATAGCTACATCCGTAAGTATGTGTAGCATGTCCTCGCATCCAATGCCAGATATGGGCACGATAGTATACTGATGCTGGACAGCGAGACGGGCAAATCCAGCTCTTTTTCGCCACTGGAGGCTATACTTTCTGTCTGATTTTTTACGGTAAACCTCGTGGTGTCCTCCGGGGAGGACAAGGAGGTTGTGGCCCTTAGCCATTGCGTCAGCTACTGATGCGGGATCTCCGTTAATTGCACCAAGAGCTGTGAGCAAATCTGCCCACAGCGGTATTTTGAGGTGAACGCGATCCATAATACCACGTGGGAGACGTCCTGTCAGTAAATAAACGGTCGACAAAGTAGTGGCAAGCTCGAGCGCCAGCAGCTGATGATTTTCCACATAAAGGATGCGGGAATTCTGCTCAGTGAGTTGAGCGACTATCGCCTCATTTTGAACTGTTACTGGGAATATGGTCAGAACGAGGCGGGCAAGAGGGCGCAAGATAAAGTCTGGTGGTTGCTGCCAGGTTTGGGCTCGCCGAGCAAGTGTCGCTCGACGGTGTTGCTCCAAGAATACGACGAGATAAAAGGGCCACAGGACAGCATATCGTAAAGCTGCATAAAGATCGCTAGGCTTCAGATTTCGAAATTTGGTTGAAAGACGATGAACCATCGTTCGTTTTCGTCGTTTCTCCTTCGTTCGTGGAAAGTTTAAGTAAGGATCGGGGCGATCGGCGGGAACTGCAACTTTATAGCCAGCTGACCAACCTGGTTTGACATTCGAATGGAAGGCTTAGGCAGGAGATTTGGTTTGCCAACTCGTCAGCGATTCTCCGTTTTCGTCAAAGCCATCTGTACCTACGTAAAGGCGAGGCGCAAGACGTACGTTGCGGCATCTGTTTCCTCGAAATGTCCTCCAAACATGTGCGTATTCGTTTCCTTCGGGGACAATATGTGAATGGGACACTGATGTAAACTTGTGTAGAGCAATCACCGACAGCCACTATATCAGACGGAGATTCAGCAGGTGGGTGACTGGCCTTCCCGCCTTCAGAGCCACAGGAGAGACCGTCTCAATTTCTTGTACAGATGATGTATGTTTTTGGAGAAGTCACCGAGCCGCTTGAGGAAACGACGTTGTTAATTGAGGAGATTGTGCGATCGCAAATGATTGAAATTGTCCGTCAATGCTTTGGCAAGGGTCCTTTTACGTGCACTCGGAAACTGATATCTGATGCATTCTAGATAGTACGAGCTGTGCAGCAAGCAGCAAAGCGCAATTCTCGGTTCCTCATTGCTGAAGATTTGATATTCTTGATTCGCCACGATCGCCAAAAAGTCAATACCCTCCGAACATTTCTTACATACAAGGACGCCCAAAAGTCTGCCAAGAAGAACCCTGCTCCTGTGGAACAGATTGCGGATGATGAGGGGTTGGACGACTCTGGAGGAAGTAAGGGTCTCACAGTTTGTCGGAGTGCTGGTCGATAAGTTGTTCACTGGTGATGGTATTGCTTCCTTTAAGCCGGCATGGTGCGGAAGAAAATCAAGTTCTCCTGGGACATAATAAATCACTACAGCTCTGTGCTTGAAGATGACGATGACGACATTGTAGATGAAGATGAGCAGCAGGCGTACGAATACCAAATTGCGCGTTTAAAGGTAGGCGCAGACTCTTTCATTTGCTTATTGAAGATTTTGCTTTGATTAATGTTGCGTGTGTCTCTTCCAGACAGCTGACGAGGTCACCCGCACAATGACAAAGGAAGAATACATGTATTATTCAGAATGTCGGCAAGCATCTTTTACATATAAAAAATTGGCGCGGTTTCGAAAATGGTGTGAAATGGGAACGTGAGTAGCCAGTCCCTTGTAAACCAATGTGCATCAGCACTAACAGTACTTTTAGATACTATGAAAACAAACCCATTGCAGAAGTCATAGACATTCTTGGCTTCCTCGCATATGAAATGGTATCAAAGCTAACGGAAACTGGACTCAAAATCAAAAAAGAATGGGACGAACGAAAAATGGATGAAAAGGAAAAAGCGAAGCGAGTTCAGGAGAAGAAGAATGTAGGGTTGTTTGCAAAGCCTACACATGAGCAGAAGCCCTTGCATCCTGTACATATTCACGAGGCATTTCGACGACTCCAGAAAATGTCGCAACCGATGAGTAACTTTAGAGGTGGATTAGTACGAACGAATTTGGCGCTTATATAGATAGAGTTGCATGCATGAAATTAATATTTTTGTATATACAAGCAGGCCGCATTGCAGGCAATACACTCGCTGCCACATGCGCCTAAAGTGTCTAACGTCTAGATCCTCAGGAGAGTTGAGGTTCGTGGTTCTTCTCCACGACCAGGACCGGTTCTCCACGATCGTTTGGCTGCACTCTGATCTTCACCGTTTCTCCGTCCCGTATCGAACCCTCTATGATAGTCCAATGGAAATGTGTTCATCAGTGTCAACCATAGAGTAGGAACGTGGGTACGTACCGATAAGTGCGTCCGCCAATGAATTCAGAAGATGCTTTTGGATGACTCTGTTCAGAGGACGTGCACCTAGACGGATATAGAAGTGAGCAAGCAGACCTGAAGAGACATGTAATAGATAGGTATCAGAATTGGCTTACCGTATATGGGATCATAGCCGGCATCAGCCAACCATTGCTAAAAGACGTTGAGAAGAATTAGCCACACAAACACCTGCAACAAACACAGTAGGGGCCTCACCTTTGCCTCGTCATCCACATCCAGCTTAAGGTGATGATCCTGTACACGTTTCTGCACATCGCGTAAACGGACATCAACGATTTGTCGGATCATTTCCCTCGAAAGACGGTTGAAAATGACTTGTTCATCGATTCTGGTTCACGTCCCGGCAGAATGAGAATGCGTGATGACGAAGAGACCAAAAACAAGTACACCTACCGGTTGACAAACTCTGGTGGGAAATATCCACGCACCTAGGCATTACAAGTTTTTAGCAAGAAGATTTCATATATATACGAGGAGAACGTGGCGTTACACACAGCATTCAACACCTCCTCTTTCGCGTAAGGTGTGAGTGGTCCTTCAGGTTGCATGGTTAAAATATCAGCACCTGTTCATTCTAATGGTTAACCGTGGCAAGATGGATTTTGCAGAGAGACAAAGAAAATACCCAAGTTGGAGGTCATGATTATGATAGTGTTACGGAAGTCCACTTTATGTCCGTGTGAGTCCGTAAGCACTCCGTCATCGAGAACTTTGGAATGCAGCAACACAGTTAGGGGGATCGGCGTGATGCTTCAAACATATTGGTATCGCACCTTGCAACAAGAGGTTGGTCACATCTCGATGGGCTTTTTCAATTTCGTCCAGCAGGACCACAGAGTATGGCTACAGAGTGGATTAACTGCTGCAAACATACATAAAATAATATCAAGCGAGGAACCGTGAAAATACCTTCCGTCGAACCGCTTCTGTGAGCTCACCACCTTCCTCAAACCCAATATATCTTGATTGCTCAAAGTGAGACATTTGCATCAGTTGCTAAACTCATCCTCAAAGCATACCCTGGTGGTGCCCCAATCAGGCGGGAAACAGAGAACTACAGCCAACGATGAGTTTCATTTGCGCGGCCAGCAGAACTTTTTTTTGGTACCTTTTCCATGTACTCGCTCATATCGATGCGAACAATGGCGTGCTCCGTGTCAAATAAAAACTCGGCAAGTGCTTTACATAGCTCGGTCTGGAATACATGTCACGTCAAGCTCACATATTCGGCGCCCTATCCCATAAGCCAATCTAACCTTGCCAACACCGGTGGGACCTAAATGAAATTCAAATTAGCATCTGATTAGGGCAAAAATCAACACAAATTCCTACCCAAAAACATGAAGGATGCGACGGGCCGAGTTTGTGACTGCAGGCCTGCGCGACTCAATCTGCACCGCGCATGTTAAAAAGAGCGCATTGTACACAATTATAAACGATATTTGTGGGGCCTACCTAACTGCTTCCGTGACAGCATGAATGGCCTCATCTTGTCCAATGACTCGCTTTCGCAGTACATCTGCCATCTGGAGAGATTGAAAACGGTTACATCGTGGCTATACTTTGTGGAATGAAGCGGTAGCATACACGCAGAAGCTTCTCCCTCTCGCCACGTAGTAAATTCTGAAGGATCAAAAGTAAGTACGTTGGGACCGTCCGTTTTATCTAACGACCCTTCCGTCAGACGCGCACCTGTACGGGAATACCCGTTCGTTTCGATACGACGCGTGCAATGTCATTCGCAGTTACGCGTTCATGGATGAGTCTTTCAGGTCCTTCCATCTCTTCACTATGAGCAAAAGTTTATGAGCAGGAGCATAATTCTGGCACGATGCTAAGGCTACATACGTGTCTTCTGGCAGCTCCCTTTCAAGCTTCGGAATGACTTCATACAAAAGCTGACTCGCTCGGCCAAGATCTCCGCGCCGCTGAGCCATTTCAAACTCCATGCGGGCTTGCTCCAATCGCTGTTTCAGTTGCTTGATATGCTCAATTCGCTGCCTGTGCATAGCGCAAATTATAGCCATTGTCCTGATAGGAGCCCATGGTGCGCACCAGATTACCTCTCCTGCTGCCAGATCTTCGTCAGCTCTTTTTCCTGATGTCTCTTTTCCTCGAGTTCCTTCTCCAGTTTTTGCCGCCGCTCTCTTGACCCCGCATCCGTTTCCTTTACAATGTGATATCAACTTATTGTTATGCACCATCATCGCAAAGTGTCATCTACCTTCCGCAAAGACTCAAGCTCAATCTCAATTGTCAAAATCTGACGTTCCAACTTTTCGAGTGCTTCGGGTTTACTTTCTTGAGCCAACCGCAACGATGCACATGCTTCATCAACCAGATCGATAGCTGAATCTGGCAGGAAGCGATCTGTGATGTAGCGATGAGCGTGTTGCGCTGCTGCTACCAGGGCGCTATCCGCAATGCGGACACCGTGATGTACTTCATAACGCTCCTTCACTGTAAAATAGACCATGAATAACAAGTATGTCATGGGAGATTCATATGATGCGAATTTGCTTACACCCGCGGAGAATCGAAATTGTGGCCTCAGGACTTGGCTCTTCCACGAGCACGGACTGAAATCGGCGGGCAAGAGCGGGATCCTGGCAAGAGTGTCAAGTTCAGCCGATGCTTCATGCGTATGTGCCAAACGATGTACCTTTTCGATGTACTTGCGGTACTCGTCAATGGTGGTTGCACCACAGCAGCGTAAGGTCCCTCTCGCCAAGGCAGGCTTTAACATATTGCTTGCATCCATTCCTCCTTCCGATTTGCCCAACCCAAATAATGTATGAAGTTCTGGTAGGGCTCATTAGATATGGGCTCGACCACTTAAAAATATATCATTGGGTACCATCGATGAATAAGATGAGCTTTCCCTCTTCTTCTTGTACGTCGCGAAGAACTGCCTTCAAGCGGTCTTCGAACTCGCCTCTATTCAATAGTCAGTTAGTAGACTTGGTCGTAATCATCTATCATAAGCAGTATCCCAAGAAACTTTACCGGAACTTTGTCCCAGCGACCAGAGCTCCTAAATCTAGCGCAATCACTCGTTTATTTCTCATACTGTCCGGACTACTCTTTGAATCAGTATAATGCCTTGCTGTGATGCAAAGTGAAATACCGGGGACGCACACTTCTCCCTTTTCAATTCTTTGGGCCAGACCCTCAATGATGGCAGTCTTCCCAACGCCGGCCTCACCTATGAGGCATGGATTGTTTTTTGTTCGGCGGCAAAGTCTGAATTGAAGACATATCTCATGAGAGATGCAGTACTAGAGAATACCAGATTTTACCAATACCGACACTTGAATTGTGCGCCTAATTTCCTCATCTGGATAATTTAAGACGCGAGGAATATATCAAAGTTCAGTAGTCTGTGTATTATGCTTTTGTGCTAGTTAAATGCATCATCAAACCTCGTCCGATGACAGGATCTAGCTTGCCGGCGGCAGCAAGTTCTGTCAAGTCGATACCAAATTGTTTGAGTGCTGCCCCTTTTTCAGGCGGAGGTGCATTTGCAGGGTTCATGCGCATTCCCGGAAAACCACCGCCGCCTCATTAAGGGAAACATGAACAGACAGAGTATGCGTTAGCAATAGTGCCGCAAAAAAAAAAACGAGTTACAATGTCTTTATTTATCATTTTCAAAAAGTCTAACTGCTCTACTATTCTGATATGCCTTGATCTAGAACATCTAGTTTCTAACGTTATCAGTCTACCTACCTGGTCCATTGACATAGTGTCGTGCAATGGACGGCGAGACAATCTTGTGACATGGACCCAAGGCAGATCGCGCCGGAATGACCGGAACACGACAGACCGCCGCCCGGACACCCGACACTACCCGTGGAGAAACCTTTAGCGAGCGACAAACCTTTAGCATGTCGTAGCGAATGGGAGATGAAGCAAAAGCAAGAAGACAAAACGTTTTGCTTTGAACGGAAACCGCGTGGAAGATGCGAGAAGAGCGACTGGGCAATGAGTCAGCCTTGGTCACGTCATCAATTGCACGTACGTCATCAGTTCCGTTGTCGTCTTGAGCCATAGCAAAGCCTGAAGGGGCCATCTGGCCGCTGCGTTTGCTTTCGCTGCCTTTAAAAAGAATACGACGTTATAGACGATAGTCTACAGCCTTGCAATTCACATACATGTAAATGGCTACTGCTGACTCATTCCCGAGAGATCTCGCCGACCACCCTGCTCCGCCGCCGCCCGTGCCTAGGCGCCGAGCTCTGTCGATTAGCGGGACTTCTAGAACTCCAGGAAAAGCCGCCCCTCCACAAGGTGTCTATGTCGGAATAGAAATAGAGGCCCGCGGTCCCCGACCTGCCTTTTGTGTTTATGTACATGATGGATTCTACGAAGTGGACTTTACAACCCAATTCATGGAGTCTGGGTCCGATGGTGCGTTTTCGGAAGCGCCAGAAAATGAGGTGGCTAAGATAGACGAAGACGATCAGAATGATCTCGACAAGCAAAACACAAAGGAAAGCGGACAAGCTGGCACTCAACAACGGCGCTCACCTCCGCCTTCCAGTGATTCGGAGGCTCCGCAAAGCATTGACGGTGACCACCTTCGTAATATGGAAGACGCTATCATCATATGGTTGCGTGAATATGCCAAGTCACACCGCTACAAAATTCATGCGGCTGGTATTGGTGTGGCAGCTGGACAGGACGTCTGCGTTGGATATGGTGACATGTACCTCAGAAATCATGATGAAGACTCGGATTCTGGCAGCCTTAGGTTACCTGCACGTCTGTGGTTTGAGCTGGATATCCTTCCAATTGTTGTGGAAACCAAGGGATTCACTCTGGATGAGCGTGCATGTTCGGCTGCGCGCAAAGCTGAGCTCGCTCTTAACCCGCACATTGCTGGAAACATACCTCGCATCTGCTGCGGCTACAGACATGAGGTTAGTCGGCCCTTCACTGTTCGTTGATCCTTGATGGCAACTGAATCCTTGAACCTTTCTGTTATGCTAATAGGTGGAAGTTGACGCCAACGGAAGGTTGGCGTGCATAAAATCAATCTGCGTTGTATATATTGAGATTTGTATTTATATCGTATCTCAGAATTCATCTTGCAGATAGCATTGATTATGAGAGGACTGTAACTCCCGAAACATGGGACATCTTCACCAAGTTGGTCGAGGTAGGCCTTACAAGATATTTTGGACACTATTGTACGCTCAAGCTTATCATTCTATTTTTTAACTGTTAGCTTACGCGAGATCGCTATATCCAGATATCTTTCTTCAACTCAACTCCCCAAGGCGGAGGAGGTGAGTCTACTACTGCTTATTTGGATTTAATCGACAACTAATGACATATGCATCAATCATCTTAGTGGCTCTCATGAGGCATGCACTGCTGCGGCTCTTTCGTTTGATGGGGGTGAATGTCAAGTGGTTTGTTATGAAGCCAAAGCCTGAAATCTTTGATATCACAAAGCGCAAGTTCCACAATGTACTCCAGGGTGTCGCCCCGAAGGATGTTCATTTAACAGACGAGGATAAGAAAATGTTCGAAAGTGTACGTACCATGGCTTCGCTATTAGTGACTCAAAGCTCATAAAATTGACTTGCAGTGGGCAAGGGACAACGTACAGCGTTACTGGGCTGACGGTCCGATTGTGCAATCCGACGTTATCGTCATTGATGATCCTCAACGTTCGTAATTTATCATTTAAATTGATACGCTGTCTTGATTGACTAATTGCATAAGGCAGCATGCGGAATTATTCCCTACATTAAGCGGTTGAATCCCAGTTGCAAGATCATCTACCGGAGTCACATTGAAGGTAGAGACGAGCGTTTCCGTTTCTACGAAGCAGGAGCGCCTCGCTAATGGACTCTGTGATCTAGTAACTGCGGATCTTGCTGATAACCCGAGTACCGAACAGCACCACGTTTGGTCGTATCTTTGGAAATTTATCCGCCATGCGGACGTTTTTATTTCTCATCCTGTAGGTTTGAGAGATAATGCAGCTTATTGCTTGCATGACTCTGTGGACTAATGCTTCTTACACAGGTGGCAAACTTTGTTCCGTCGTGCGTGCCAAAAGATCGCCTCGTCATGATGCCAGCGTCAACTGATCCCATAGATGGGCTCAACAAGGAATTGGATTCGGAAGCGATGTATTACTATCAAGCCATTTTTAACCGTATTAGCCTTGACACGACTGGGAAAATGGTTGACTTTGCAAATAGACCTTATGTTGCACAAATTTGCCGATTCGATCCTAGTAAAGGTATGCTTTTTTGCTGATCTTAAAAGACCGCTTGTTTATGATCATTACTGCTTTGAATTAGGCATTCCACACCTACTCAAAGCGTACAAACTGTTGCGACAGCGGTTGCGTGATAATAATGTTCCTATTGAGGACACGCCGCAGTTAGTCGTTGCCGGACACGGAAGTATCGATGATCCGGATGGAAATGTAGTGTTTGAGCAAGTTTTGGAGATTCTGGGGCAGGAAGAGTATGCGTGGATTGCGGACGACATTATTGCAGCGCGGTCGGTATTACATGGTCCGTGACGCGCATATCTGGAGACTTACCTGCCTTTTGTAGTTTGCCGCCCTCTGATCAGTTGTTGAATGCTTTACTCCGTGGCGCCCATGTGGCCCTCCAATTGTCTACTCGCGAAGGTGAAGTCGCGTATTTTCTTAGTAACGCAAATCATTTCTGACCCAAAGCTGAATGATGTGACAGGTTTTGAGATCAAGGTAACTGAAGCGCTCGCCAAAGGTGTGCCGGTCATTGCATATAAGGCTGGCGGTATCCCGCATCAAATACAGCACGGTCGTACGGGCTTCCTCGTGGAAGTTGGGGACATTGAACAAGTGGTTCAACATCTCTACAATCTTATCACCGATGCCAAGCTCCATACCAGAATGTCAAGGGCTGCGGCAGACTTTGTTTCTGAAGAATACTTTACAGTATGTAATCTACGAAAGGAATGCCCCATTTTGAGGTCCTGATTGACTGAGTCACTGTCTAGGTTTTTCAAGCAATAAACTGGCTCTGGCTTCTCAACGCGGTGCACTCGGGTCGCTTCAGTAACGAAAACCCTGCGCCAGATACAGCAACAATTGAGAAGGAAAAGGATCGAGCCCTGCATGAGGCAGCGACTGGTCGGAACGGGAAGATGATGAAATCTTCTGATGGGGATGTTGACGGACTGCGGTGCACATCCTCACCTCCACCGACGGATGAGCAGGAAGAGGAAGATCGGCGTATCGAAGAAGCCTTTGAGCAACAGCGCCAGACATTGGCCGGTGGTGGCCGGTGGGTTAAGGTAAATGTCAGGGAACATTATTTATTTTTGAAGCAGGAAAATTTAATATCTTTTGTGTTAAAGGAACTGTGGCAAAGAGAATATCCCAGAGCAGGCAAGCCAAGGAAGAAGAAGAGCAAAAGGCAGGATACCGAACAGTAAACATAAAGCCTCCATTTGTACAGTCTCCCATAGATATCACATCATCTTGTAAGAGTCAGCATAGTAAGAGTCAAGTTATAGTCATATCTAGAAACTTGGGCAATATATGAGTATCGGCTCAAGGTCCGGAAGTATATATTTCAACAAAAATGCGGGTCGCGAGAACAATTATACAAGATTCGAAAATATGGGTGAAAAGGGGGCCAATCGATATACACTCTTACGATATAGGCGAATAAGGGGAGATCGCTCTGGGGTATCAATATTCTTCAGCAGCACGGGCGGGAACGCGCATAGCGTTCATGTACGTTTTCCAAATCATATAATCCGGTTCACCTGCCATGACAATGATTTTCGGTGCCTGGCGGGGCTTCTTATTCATGGAAGGATTCATTCCAAACCTGTATGAAACGATGAAATACTGAATCTTGTTCCGCATTTTCCGCGCCGATGAACGGATCAGACTGTTCTCGTACCTCTTGAACATGAGCTTCTTGTTTACGGCATCTAGCTCCAATTTTTCGCCATCACCGTGAATACATCGAGGAATAAAGTTGTTGATCTCGCCATTCTCCACAGCGGTTTCTACTTCGATCGTATAGTCAACTCCATCTAGTCGACAAGAACAAACCAACTGTTGGTTTCCTTTAATCGGCTTTGGCTCCGAAGAATCCCGACTAAGATTGATACACACTGCAGCTGTATTCAAACTTTTCTCCTTCGTTCAAGGATAGGCAATCCATTTTGGTCATCTTTCCTTTTTTCGGCTTTGTCTCTCCTTGCTTGTATTCGTAAGTCTGACGCAAAGGGTATTAGAGTGGCAGTACTAAGAAAAACGAATGGAAAACGCTTGAATCCCACCCTTTTCTCAATAGTAGCATCCTGAATGCCTGGCGCAAACGCAATTTGAATGACGCGGTGCAAATTCCAGAAACTGAAGGACTTTGGGATAACCACAGTGCGGCTTCCTTGCGGGGCATTAACGCGCAATTGGAGAATAGGACCGCGAGGTTTGGCCATTTTTCCAACGCAAGAATGCTGGGCTTGACGCCTGATACTGACGAATGCAATGAAAAACGCCTTGCTTTCTGGGTGTTCAAATGGTTGATGCTGGGGATGATGTCGCTTCAACAAAAGGGGCTCCCAAAATGACGACGAGGCGCGACACGGCCTTGGAAAGATCATTTTATCCTTTTTAGGTTATATTGCTTTGTCATCAGTGGACTCGGTTTGTTGCCATGGTTTTCCTGTTCATCCATCGTTAAATTGTTTACAATCCTGTATCTGTCGGTGACGATACCGCTCAAGACTATCACTTTTTTAACTGCCAAAGCAGGTTCATTTCGGCAGCTCAAACTCTTGGGTTTACAACCGACTGCCAAAAACGCTATTGCATAGCAGAATCTGACCTAATGTGGTGCGAGGCATTGTTGCTCACCCACGTACCCTTGTTGGCAACTAGCCTTCTTTACAAATTGTGCACCCCTGTGCGTTCTAGAGGTTTTCGTAGCATTTGAATAATCATATTCGCAAGTCCCAACCAGTGTATCAAGAACTTTTGGACTTTAGCGTGCATCGTCTTGTCAATGAGTTTGTAGTTGCGGGCTCGCAATGTATCCTCTTTGGGTTAAATGGTTCTGTTATTGCATCAAGTTTTGTTGGCATAGCAACGGTTAGCACACATGATTGACGATTGCTAAGTTATTTGGACTGAGAATTGACGATGCGGTATAATGTGCGATGGAGACTTTGCGGTCTCGTCCAGCAAAGACGAGCACGTCCGACGGGTTTTCCTGTCGCTGCGAGCAAGGTTCGACTCTTTTCAGGTCGACCACATGAACACATTGATACGTCGCACCCATCCTACAACCATAGCAATGCCGAGTGGACAGTCTTAGCCTTGGACCATCCTCTGACCCACGCACAGACGGGAGTCAAAATTCACCTTGTCGGCATCCACCACAATTCTCCTGCGTCTCTAGAGAGAGTGGAGTATGTTATGGACCAAGTAACGCCGGCCGCAGTGTGCTTGGAAATCGACGCTGACCGCTTGAAGAGCTATTCGGCAAAGGCCGAAGTCGTTCTAGGAAGATACAAGAGCCAACATAGCGGAGCATCGATCAGTCCACTATCCCCAGAGGATCTAGCTAACCGTGCTCCATTATCGTCGTCCCGGCTCAGCGGCGTGCGCACGGTCCTGTCCCCGACGTCTGGCGGCACAGGCAGCTCTCCCGCATTATCACTAACGGAACACGATCACGAAACCCTCACGCGCCTCGGGATTGATCCGGCGCTACACTTATCCCCCACCCACCTCCACTACGGCCTTGAAATTGGTGTAGCGGTGCGGTCCGCTCACACTCACAACGCTGTCATCCGCTCGATAGATATTCATCCAGACATTCTCCGTTCTGATCCATCACATTCAACCCTCATCAATGACCTCATAAGAAGGTTCCGTCTCCTGCCACCTCCAATACGTGGCACCTCCATGCTGGGCCGCGGTTTGTTTTGGCTCATAACACGACTATCTTTCGGAGTCAAACGGGACGTGGCAAAAGAAGCTCAGGCTGACGTTTGCAGCGTCAAAGATCATGCTACATACCTACGATGCTGGAAAACTTTCCATCCGAATGCTTACTTTTGGTGGCTGGAGGTTCGAAATGCCGGAATGGTGAACGGAATTCGAACATGTGTGCGAGATGTCGCTGAAAGTGCTGGTTTGCTTTCTGCCACTGACAAGAGCCATGCAAAGGAGCCACCGGCCATAGTGGTAGTGGTCGGAAAGAGTCACGTATTTGGAATTGCAGAGATGTGGGCAGATAAAGTTGAGCAAGAAAAGTTTCCATTGATAAAAGATGGCATGGAAAGGAAGCTTGTTGGGGAGGAGGTGATTTTCCTTGATGAAATGATTGCTGATGCAATGAAAGCCGAAGAAGAGGCTATAATGGCCGCAGAAGCGGTGCGGAATGGAAAGACGGATAGCGGAGCAGGAGCAGTGCGAATACTCGTACATGAGCGGGAGCAGACAGGCGGTAGTGAAGTGGCCGATACCCAGAAATCCGACGCGGATGAAGCCAGAACGGGCAAGAAACGACGATCAGGCCATGTTCCCGCTCCAGCTCCACCGCCTGTCCGACCTCCACCACGTCAACCGACAGGGATAAGATACGTGGATTAGCATCCTACCGTTATTCTTGTATAATAGGTGTCAATGTAAACTAGAGCCGCGCGGATGCACGGTGCACGAAATAGACATTTTTAGACCAGATGAGCGAGCCCGGCTTTGGTTGATCGGGTTGATTACTAAGCATTCCCAGCCACTTCCATATATTTATCACCCGATATTACAGAGAAATACGAGCCATTGGGCTGAGATGACTGTTGGTAAATTCCATCCTCCTTTAAGATCAACTGCGTTTGCGCTATGAATGTAGACAGCATTTTCAAGGCATGTGTCACACATGTGAAAGGAGTGGATTTGTCTCTCTGAGATCTGGCGTTAACGATCTTGATTTGAAGCACAGGTCCCAGCCGCGCCGGTTGGCAAGAACAAGCGTAAATTGCCTCCTACACCCGATGACGCATATCTAAAGAAAGTACGAACAGACGAGGACGATGACGACTTTCGTGCGGGATGGGGACCTGGTACTGTTGGAAGTAGTAGTGGGAATGGGGGAGGAGGCGAGTTGGATGGGCCTGTGAGAGATGACGACGAGGACGAAAGGTTTCATGAAAGTGGACTTAGTGATGATCAGAAGAAAATTTGGGAGATTGTAGACGCCGGGGAGGAGGTGAGTATCATAATCAGTCGTCGGGCTAGACCTCGTAGGGTGCAATCCGGGAACTGAGATCTCCCTCCCTCAGGCACCAGCAACGATCGATTTGCCAACACTCAAGAAAATGGTTCTGAAATTTGAAAAAGTTATCAACAGGAACCAAGAGCTACGTGTAAAGTATAGCGATAATCCACTCAAGTGCGTCGCTGAAGCTTGTCTCGTACGTATGGGTTCCAATGGCCTCACATAATGCCTTTAGATTCATCGAATCAGAAGCAGACTTGGATGAAGAGATCAAAAATATGCTTACTGCAAGTGACGCCCCCGAACTTTATCCCAACCTCGTTGAACTAGGGACCCACGTCAGTATCCTTTCCTTACTCTCCCACGAAAACACAGATATATCTATTGCTGCCGTGGAACTTTTGAACGAGCTCACAGATGAAGAGTTGGTCACAGAAGCCTCAGAGGCCGCAGAAGAGGGAATGAAGGCACTGGTAAAAGCCCTAGTAGAAAGTGACGCGCTCGATCTCCTTGTGCAAAATATTTCCCGCCTTAATGAAGACCAAGGAGAGGATAAACAAGGCGTTTTTAACACCATGAGCGTAATAGAGAACTTGATATCCATCGATCCTTCAATAGCGGAAGTTGTTGTTGAAAAAACGTCCTTCCTATCTTGGCTATTGCAACGAGTCCGGGTCAAGACATTCGACTCTAACCGACAATATGCATCTGAGATGCTGGCAATTCTACTCCAAAACAGCCGACCGAACCGGATAAAGTTGGGCGAGCTCGGCGGTGTGGATACCCTTTTGCGGGTCATAGCAGCATATAAGCGCAAAGATCCTAAAGATCCTGATGAAGTGGAGTTGATGGAGAATATCTTTGACGTGTTGTGTGCCGCGCTGATTGAACCGGAAATCAAAGAAAAGTTCCTTGAGGGTGAGGGACTTGAATTGATGATTCTTATGCTGAAAGAGAAGAAAATGTCGCGGATGCGAGCGTTAAAAGTTTTGGACCATGCCATGTTGGGAGCGGACGGCGCGTCGTGTTGCAATCATTTCGTAGACATACTGGGTCTCAAAACACTGTTCCCAGCCTTCATGCGGAAGGGAATGAAGAAGTACAAGAAAGAGTACAAGTCATTTTCGGAGGCTGAGGAGAATGAACATCTGGTCTCTATCATCTCTTCGTTATTCAAAAATGTGACGGAACCAGCGTCTCGTGCGCGGCTCATGCTTAAATTTGAGGAGGCGGACTACGAGAAGGTTGACCGATTAGTAGAGATGCATAAAACCTATGCAGGACGAGTCGCAGACGCAGATAAGGAGATTGAAGACAGGAAGAAAGAACTCGAAGAAGAAGATTTGAGTGATGATGAGAGAGAAGCTGAAGAAGAAGAACTCTTTCTGAAACGGCTGACTGCGGGATTGTTTACATTACAGCTGGTGGATTTCATTATGGCTTCTGTATGCGTAGAAGACAAGGAAGGCCGGGTTCGTACATCGCCCTTGGCGTAGTGCTCGTTCAGGAACTGCAGTCTTACAATTTCCCCTACCCTTAAAGATACGAGACAGAATAACCTTACTGCTAGAGAAAGACGGCCAGACTCTTGAAAGCATCAAAACAATTCTCAAAGGTGCGCCTTTTGCATGCTGTACCATCCAGAAATGAAAAATTTCCGACTTACGGCTATCTTTGTAACCTGTAGAATATGCCGAGAATGTGGGTGATGGAAAGGGAGACAACAGAGAGAATGCAGAGCGAGACAGGATATTAGGCCTGGTAGAAGCCTTATAGGGCTTCAGCAATTAATATGAAAAGGACTAGCAGCAACGCTTCTTGTCGTGCTTCCCGAAATGATGGTCTCAATCGCTGTGCTGCTGCTGCATGGGAAAAATGCATTCCAAAACGCCCTGGATCGTGCACAGGAAAATCATCGTTGGTATCTCTAAAGCTAGCAATTACACTTTTTCATCTGTTGCAATTGAAGGGAAAGAGGATCAGAATTCATCATGTATCAGTCACCGACAGTGATAGGGCCACTTACAGTCCAGCTTGGTCTCCAACTTTTTCATGTCCGCCACCTTTCGCACGGCTTTCATAAAGTCATCTTGAACTACATAGTCTCGCTCGTCGCGAATGGCAAACATTCCTACAGGAAATAATCAGCCAATGTGCATGCGCCTTTCCTGTAACATACCATCTACAAACCTGCTTCTGTGCAAACATTCCTCAAATCGGCTCCATTAAATCCATCAGAGAGCTTCACCACCGCTTCATAATCTACAAATCGCGAGCTTAACCTTGAAATTCGTCAAAATCATGCAGCATCTGGCAGGTTCCTACCAATTTCACCATGCTTCGTAATTGGTGCAGCATGGATTCTGAGAATCTCCAATCGTCCTTGTTCATTTGGAAGTGGGATTTCGATCTTACGGTCCAGCCGACCAGGACGCATCAAGGCTGGGTCGAGTGTGTCCGGACGATTTGTGGCCATGATGAGTTTCGTTTGGCCGAGGTAATCAAATCCATCCATTTGGTTGAGGAGCTTTGAAAGTACCATGACAGTGACATTAATTATACTACGTCTCACGTGTTGCCATATCATGCGAATTAATACCTCCATCAGCGTGCGTTGGATTTCACGATCGGCCGAAGTTCCCTCGGAAAAACGACGTCCACCAATCGCATCAATTTCGTCCATGAAAATGATACAGGGTTCATGCTCTTTTGCGTAGCCTGTAGCGTACTGTTTAGTTCACCACACTGGCAAATTTCGACAGAGATTGCCGGACGCATACCAAACATCTCTCGAATCAGTCTCGCACTCTCTCCAATGTACTTGTCGACGATAGCACTGGATACAACCTTCAAAAAGTTACATTCGAGGGTGCTCGCGACGGCACGAGCGAGCAACGTCTTTCCCGTTCCAGGTGGTCCATACAACAAGACACCCTTTGGTGGCTTTATTCCGACCCGCAAGAACAGCTCTGGATTCAATAATGGCAGTTCAATAACCTTTAGAATAAGATTTTCATTTAAATATCATTGACCGATTTACATAAAGCAGAGCTATAATTGGAAAGACATACCTCTCTCAGCTCTCTGATCTGATCGCCAAGCCCACCAATCCCAGCAAAAGAGATATTCCCTGGATCCTCTGTAGACATGTTATAAACCAAGGGATCTACTTCGCGGGGAAGAATTCGCATGATGGTCAAGGTTGTCATGTCGAGCGACACACGTGTGCCTTGCTTCAACTTTTCTTTGGGTACTCGCTCTCGACAGCCAACGACATATCGCGGTCCGCTGGAAGCTTTCACAATGACTTGAAATAAAAGAAAGCCACAAATAAGTTCGCAAACGCCGGGGCCATGAAGGGGCGAACGGAAACGTACATCGTTCCTCATCCAGTTGTTTCAGCACCTCCCCTATAATCTGTCCCACGCTCTGCAGCGCTTTGATGTCGTCCTCTGTTTTGTCAAAGTCCTTTTCTAAAGAGCGCAAACCAAGTCGCACTGAAAGATCCTGCAATTAGGCTAGTCGTAACGGCGGAACGAGGACACGTTGAATTGCTCCAGAGTACTCACGCTCTTTAACCTTTGCATCCAATTCGCGATGTAGGAGGAGTTGCTTTCTGTAATCACCGAGAACCTTTGCTCTTCGATCGTCTGAGCTGGCCGTTGCCATGTCTTGTGAATTGCTGGCGTGGAGCGAGTCGCGAAGGTTTCCAAACAGATTTCGCTGATGAGTTCAAGTGCTTGTTGAAGTTGCAGTTTGCAAAGTCCCAATTTTTGGACGCGTCATCAATTGGGACGCGCGGGTTGGGACGACGACAAACGAGTTTCCAACGTCATTAAAAGAAACCTTTCAAGAAAACTATTCAACGGAATTATTCAACAAAGAGGAGAATAGCTGCCATTCGGGATTGTCATCACTTTTAGAAATGGTAATATGTATATGCCTGCAATAATGTACAAAGAATTGAAAGAATAAGAATATAATAGCTCCACAATCGACCGCAAGATTTCGTCCAGTTTGCGAGATGTCATTCGAATACCTCCATCTTCACTTCACGTTTAGGGCTTTCGCCCGCAGAGGACCGCTCGTTATTTCGTTTTCTAGAGTCCCAAAACTCCTTTACCTTCAGAGGGGCAGATTCCAGGTTTTCTTCAGGCTCCCATGTATTTTCGCTTTCATCGGGATACCCTTTCCATGCAACTAGATATCGAACTCGCCTGTTCCCCTCTCCTTCTCCACCGTCATAGGTAATTTGCACATCAAGAATACGCTCAACCTCGAAGATGTCGGCATCCTCTTCGGAGCGTTGTTTTTTGCGCTTCTGTTTCGGTGGCTTTTTGGAGGCTCGAGAAAGGGGTGACAGGGATTGTCGGCTACCTATCTTGTGAACTGCAGCTTTGCGCTTCTTGGTCTTTTCAACCAGTAAATTTAAGATCAGAGTATCAAAATGCATCAATGGATATATGTGACCTTAATGCGTTCGTGTAAAGGAATTCCAAAACCATTTGTGGCTGCTGCATCCGTGGCTTTCTCCAAGTTCGGAGCCGAAATGGCTGGGACCTCGGGCTGGTTCGGTATCACATTTGACGAGATTTGGGATTCGCCAACGATTAGGGGTCTTGCCACCTTTTGTGCTTCCTCTACAGGTGAGACTTTGACTGGCAAAGTTGTTCCAGACTGCTCTTCCTGGGGAGAACGAGCTTCCTCGGTTTCAGCAATAGTTGTCTTTGCCTTCATTAGTGCTGCATGACGAAGGGAAGGGTGCTGGATAGTTGTCTTCTCAAAGTCGGCAGCTTCAGAGCCGTCCGTGCGTTCATTATCGCTGAAGCGAGGGAATGAAGTGACATGCGCTAGGAAGTTTACTTCCCCTTTAAGGTTGGACATGGAAACGTCGTACATGTCCAGCTCTTCTTCCGTCGGAACAGTCAAGTCCCAGCCCCATATCTCCGCAAGCATTTCCGTCAAGGTGGGCTCGCCTTTCTGGAGCGGGTCCTTTCTCGTCTCCATTTGTCCAATAATGTATCCATGCACATGGATGGGAAGGCCTGTCAAGACAATACCACCAAGAGCCAGCCATGATTCACACGGGGTGGCACAGTTGTCTGGATTTTGGACAATCGAGAAGGAACTTTGACAGCCGATCTGCGACGCCTAGCGGGCAATCGAACGAGCTTTGTGAGCTAAAGAATACCCCAACATGTCTGGCCGCAAAGGAAAGAAGGTTGCAGGACCTTCTGCGCCTGCCTCACTTACTGCCGAAGAGCAGACACTTCTCGCAACCCTCAGAAGCCATTCTAAGGCAAGGCGTGTAGAATTCTCCGCAATGTCACTTTACTGATCTCTAACAACACATCACCTTCATGTACCTCAACGTATGTTTAGGGAGCAGATATAGATACCCTTAAGAGCGAGCTGGGTGACTGGGATGATAACTCGATCTTAACCTGTATGAACTCATTGAGTCAAAAGGTGAGGACAGTCTGGGTCATTCAAGTGTGGAAGCGGAGATTTGCTCAAACTTGCATACCTATTATACGATAGCAATATGTGGATTTCATATCATTGGGTAAAAGCGGGAAATTGGCCTTTAAAGCGAGATCGGCAGAAGAGGCGACCAAGTAAGTGGTTGCTTGATCGGCGGGGCTCAACTGAGCAATGATTCTGATGTTGCGTTTGTCTTTCAGGACGGGAGGAATGAAAGACGAGGAACGAATAATATATCGCTTGGTAAAGGAAGCCAAGAACAATGGTTTGTTATACCGCTGAGTGCTCTCCACCGTTTGATCGATCTGTACTCGTGGACCAACGATTCTTGCAAATCTACAGGAATATGGCTCAAGCAGCTGAGAGACAGGTCTGGTCTTCACAGCCAGCTTGCCAATACAGTCATCAAGAATTTAGAAAAGAAGAACGTCATCAAATGGGTGAAACCAGTCAAGGTAGGGTATATTTGAACAATCGTTCCATCAAGGTCAAATCCTCACTTCCAACCTTCTCCGGCATCTAGAATCCGTACAAGAAAGTCTATCTCCTTTTTGAGCTAGAGCCTTCCACTGAGCTTACCGGCGGAGCGTGGTATACAGACAACGAGATGGACATGGACTTTATCGAGCAACTCTCCGCACAAGTATATAAATATATTACAATGAAGGTGGGCCTTTGTTTGAGCGGTTATCATCATCTAGCGAGAAGAAAGTAACGAGGCGTTATGCGATCTTGGCAGAGTTTTCCTCCAAAAAATAAAGACGCCATATATTCCGCTTCTTACTCCTCCTATCCAACCGCCAGCGCCATCCACAAATTTATCGGCAAAAGCGGTCTCACAACTGTTCCCCTCAGTCTCGAAGACGTGCAGAGCTTGCTAGACCGGTTATACTATGACGGAAAGGTCACGCGCATAGTGAAATCAGGATACGCCGAGTCGGATTACGATCGAATGGATACTGATGACGAGGATTATCGAGATGGCGATGAGGAAGTCCGCGATTTAGATAGCGATGTGTGGATGTATAAAGCTGTGAGAGGTTGGGCAACGGAGGAACGAAATGGGTGGACCGACATGCCGTGCGGCAGGTGTCCAGTCTTTGAGTTTTGTTCAGAGGGAGGCCCTGTCAACCCCAGCAATTGCAAATATTTCAAGGAATGGCTGCAAGGATGAGAAGACATAAGCATGCGGCCAAGAATACCTGCTCATTGCAACCACTTCAAGTATTATTGTGAACTTTTCCGTATGGCATTGTCCGAATGGGTTGTCCGAATGCAATGATCGCGTAATACAATCCTGATTGGACGATTCATTACCCCTGACGTTCGCTCGCGCGTATAAAGGTCGCTCGATTCTCCCACCCCATCGTCATCTTGGTTTCTTTCACATCTGCCTTCCACTGCATTGTCAGCTCAATATGGATTTCAAGACCGAACCCAAAGGCAAATGCAAGATTGATGACAAGGTGCTCGATATGGACAATGTGCATGAATATTTCAGGAAGTTTGAGGCAAACCGTTGGCATCCGCGCCATTTTATAAACCAAGTCGGCAAAAAGCATCCGCATCCCTATGTGCCGTGGCTCAGTTCGTTGAATTTGCTAAAGGAGGATGCTCTTTTCGGAGAACCTGCCAAGAAACTTTTGTCATTGTATCCGGTATGTACCATCCGTATGTCAGGTTCTGCATGCCAGTTGGTGGGGAACCAGGTGTCCACTATATGATGTCGCACAGGCATGACATACCAGTCCTCCCTCTCGTGGGACGCCTCCGCCCATCGGACATCTACACTTCATACACCTCGTCGGCCGTGCAATGGTATGGGGATGTCATACCCGTGGGGCTCATCGACTTGAGTCATCACTTAGGCCTATGATTCGTCGCTCACCCGCTCAGGTGGTCACCAACTGGCATGCTTTGGCCAGATGTTACTGATTTCTTTACAGTTTGCAGTATTCAACGCGATGTGGAATGAAGGGCATCGAACAAAAGTATTGCATCTAGGCGATCATAATATTGGCATCGGATGTGGCTCGAGCTCCGGACATCGTGTTGTGAGCGAAGTTCCCGTTTTTTAAACACCTACTCGACACAGTACTTTGCTTGATGGGCATCATAGTCTATGTGATGACACTGAGTTTTCTATTAATGATGAGGTGGGTTTGACAGTAGCCATCTTCCTTCAGACAGTTGACTTACAATCACTTACTTGTACCCACACCTGCAAATCTCAAACGAAAGAGGGACACGGCCGTGCTGACAATGTCAAGCAAAAAACGCAAACAGGTTGAAAATCCAACGAAACTTGACGGCGAACCTGCCCAAGCCTACTATATTCGTCTTTTGACTCATCTCTATAATCATGGATTCGTGAACGATGCTCTTTATCGGTTCGGTCTAGTTACAATTGTTCGCAAAGGAGACGCCGCCTATTTTGAATTAGAGAAGTTTCTGCTCGCATATGCTGTCGATGGTCAATCGTTCCCGGTAGTATTTTGGCTTGAGGAGAGGATGCCGAAGGTATTTGTAGGCAATCATCACATTCGTTCAGATTCTCAACCTACTTTCGTTTGTAGAAGGAACATATTGGTCTCGTACTACAGTCTGAGCTGCAAAAGACCGCTCTCAAGGGTGTTTCCCAATATGCTATGAATGCTGCGGTTGCTGCTGGAAGTGGCTTACTTGCTATTATCATGCAACGCTTGGTTCAAAAGTTTTCGTCCTGATTGGTCATATGTTGGTTGTTGATCCTGTTGAGTAGAGGAACTAGTGTTTGTGATCCTTTTTGTGATTACCCTTGTTGTTTGCTGTGATGGAAATATTATTTGCTAGTTCTTCTGGTAGTTCCCTTTTCTGTATATACACGCATAAACTATCCTCAATAATGTGGCAATAATCTACATACATTATTTAATCAGAACGCAGAGTTGTTATTTTCTCTTTATTGCTGCCAAGTGCATGATCCCTTTCGGTATGCGGGGACAGGTTCGGTGAATGGTTGCAGGTGGGGTCGAGGATTTAGTTCCAGCGACATTTGGGTAGTCTGCGATCCATTTCCGTTTACGAACTGCCAGGCCTCTTTCCTCTTTGTTCCCTTCTGCGATCGACGCAGGCAGTTGCCCCAGAGAATGCTTATTCCCTAGTTTCACGAGCCTCATCCCGCATTCCGTGTTCATGGCCTCCTTTTGTTGCATATAACAAGGTGGTAGGCTCCTACCCAAGGGGATGCCCATGACGTAGTGCCACATTTCACTTCTCGCTGCTGCTGCGACAAGTTCTGGCACGATCCATGCACGCATAATGATATCGGGGTTAGCGAGAATATCTGGATCGGCGCCTTCAGCACGCAGCAGAAGTGTCAATTCTTCACGGCTCATCGGAACCTGAAAGTTGAAAATCGGGACTGCCTTGGGAAGACGGATCCAACCATATCGCAAAAACAAAGAAGATAACGAAATATATGACCCGGTTACGTCCAACGCATCCAGGGAAGGAGCTCGCACCAAATATGGAATGCAGACATCGGATAAACCGGTATGTGAAATATTGAGGCATTGCAATGATCTCAGGCAAGGCTCGTCGGTGTGGGCATTGTACATTGTCGGTCTCAACAGAGCCATCAGACCGTTATCTCCCACGGCAGTCTTTGAAATGTCCAGAAAACGCAGGTTTGATAGATGTGCAATATGGCAAGTCATCTCATCGTTGAAAGAAGATCCGCTGAGATTCAGGTGCACAAGATACCGTGAGACGGGGGAATTAGCGTTCGATAGCCGGCAGAGGGAATCCTGCTGGGGGCTGCCTCGTATAAACAGAATAGAGTTTTGTTCTCTGAGATGGGGATATTCTTCTAGAAAGGCAGATAGTAGGTCGCCTGTTGGAACCATGTGCCGTTCGTGTAAGAGCGCCCATATCAGTTTTCCACAAGGGTCCCAGGGAACGCCGGCTAAAGAAACAAATTGATGCTGGTGCCTCACTACTGCAATCTGGAGGAGGGAGCACGTCGCAAAAGAGCAGTTTCAGTCATTGACGCAACGAGTAACATCCTGTGACAAATAGACCTCACCGCCGAGAAGGCCGCCAAAGACGGGACTGTATCCTTGGCGAGGCGTCGTCGGCTAAAGTCCGGGGGCTTTGGAACATAGCGCTTGGCTGGTATACGGTGGTCCTGGAGGCCGTGGCTGGAAGATGAGATGCGTTCTCGGTCGTCAGATCGCGTTCGTGATTGCAACATGGATGTCTACCAGTCCACAGAGTTCACTACGAGATATATTCGACTGAAGTATGCGGCTTGGAAGATGGTTGGATCAGCGGTTTTTCTATGGAATCTGTCGAGGTTTCCGTTTCGTTCCACTATGCGCAGTGTTTCATTGAATCCATGTTCAAAAGATGATGATATTTTGAGGGACGCTATATCGCTTGATGTGAAGCCCTTGCGAAACGCAAGCATTGGCATTACGAGCGCATGGCCCAGACGTTGAGGAAAGCTGGTTCCGCCTTGGAGAAAGACAGTGGCAAAAAACGGCCGCTCCAAACACTTAAAAAAGAGTTTCAATATGTCAAACTTCTGGTGAATCGCTTCTGTTTTACAAATCATCGGAAGGAGTGCAGTAATCTTGCAACCCTTCGATGGCGAGCATATGGGGAGTTACAGCCCGGCGATTTGAGAAGTTTGGCAGCACTTCTGGGGCCACAAGGAAGAACAGCTTTGAGAACAGATTCACAGCGGTGGGCCAAATGCGCGAGGCAACCGGACTGAACAGCAGCCACGCACACTGACGGAGGAGGTTGTAGTTGCCTTCTTGTCAGTCGCATCTTAAAGTACTATTAGGACGTTCTATTACAACTCAGGAGGGATTCTAAAAGACTACATTGCTTTCAACCTACAAATCTGTCAACAATACATATCCGAAGGAGATTTTCAGACCGTTGCGCCAGTGATTGTACTCGCTTGGCCAGCTACAGATGATGATGCAACCATCGTGTCTCCTGCGACCAAACCATGCTTTGCAGAACCAGCCTTGTTACTTGCCGGGGTTTGCGATCGTTTATCGAATCCGTTGATGACGTGCACTAGTGTGTAAAGATACACAAGTCCGAGTGCATAGTATACACGGATAGCATATTGGCCGGCAATCATTGTTTCTTCTATCCGCTTTGCGACGATCGTGATGAGGGAGGCGAGGGCGAGCACAAGTGCGACTGATAGGGCGCCAACGAGAAATCTTCGAGCTTTGATTTGCTCGGGAGTTTGTTCCCTGCGGAGGTCCTTTTGAAGCCTTCGTACGAGTACCAATGTCCCTCCGTAAAGGAGGAAATCTGAGAGGATGATCCACAGAACAAGTATGGAAGACCCGAATCTACGCAAAAGGACAAGTGAGCCAGGTGAGCTTTCATACACAGGCCTAAAGTACCTACATGACGGATGTTCCAAAAGGAAAAACCTTTGATATGGACATATTGTTGTACGTTTCTTCGGGTAGAAGGTCCACCACAATGTTCAATGCCCACGCCCATGCTCCTAGCACGACCGTCAAACCCTGGAGGATTCGACACAATCGCACCGTGTACCATCTAGCAATATGCCGGAACGCTTTGAATCGTTCCAAGGAAAGTAAGGTGTACAGGGCACCAGCAAACATATTGAAACCGAGAGCAATGCCGCCACCGATATCACGTCCGCAACCTTTCGTCTCGCAAACCACATTCAGAATCCAGCTCAGGGTACTCATTGCATCTGATATGCTAAGGGATAGTAAATCAGTTTTTGTACGCACCGCAGCAAGCGGACAAACACTCACCACAACAGTATCCAACAGAGCACGAGGAAAGCATTGAACGTCGTCCTCTTCTTCCACCATCTTTCAAAACATATGTGAGTGATGATATGTCAAGGTTTTCATCGACCGAGGCGTCCTGTCACCCGATGGACCTACTTTGTGGCGGTAAAGACCGTTACCGCGACGGTAAAAACACACAGGCACGCATTCGCAGCAAGTTTCCCTGGATAGGTGCTTCGATCGCTCATTTCATAGTTTTGTAAAGCTTATTGCAAAAAAGAGCGCGAAAGAAGGGGTTTGGGTCGGGTGCATATATATTTATAAGGTTATGTTTGATTTGATCCCTTTGTCTGCTCGGTCAACACATCCCCCCAAATAGAACTAAACAGACGCAGTGCCACGCCGTGTCGAGTAAAGCTTTGACCTTTACCTACGGTTCATTCCTTGTTGCCCAAATTAGCCTTGGAGCCTTTCTGTGCTTCATTTCGCTTTTGAACCACTCGATCGAAGGGTGTGCGATGCACCAACGAACCGCAAGCAACAAAAGCAACTTTATTTCAATGTCGGACAAAAAGCATAATCTGATTTCATAAGCACTGTGACCAAAAATGGAAACAGGGCTTTTCTCGCCGCGGATTTAAAGTTACGGATGTTTACCTTTGAGCTGAGGGTTTTGGTCCCAAAATTAGGCCATAGATTTTGTATTGATGCAAAAGTTATTGTAAATGGATGACACTCTGGAATAAGCAAATATCAGAAACTTTTATCATGCAGTCCCGTAGGTTAACGTAGTGGAGATGTAGTGACAATGGAGTCGAATGTTATATTCCAAAAAGCATGAAGGTGCGACACATTCCTTGAAGATGCGCTATCAACAATGGTTCTTCATATCCGCATCATCCATATCTTAGTGTAGTAGCTTTCCTTATTTTGCCAAGTACGAAACAATGATCCTTGGAGTTGCTTGGGGGATTCCACTAATGGTTCCGTAAGCGATTAGTAAGCCAATCACGTTGTCGCGTTCGACGTGTCGCGATTCCGCGGGCAGGAGGTGTCCGTCTCCTTGAAATGCCCGTATATGCACATAGGAGTTAAGGGGGCCGAATAGTCCAGTTGGTTAAAGCGCAGACGTGCGACTCGACTGACCGGCGTTCGACTCCCCGTGTGTGAATTGGTTGGCTGGGACTGTAGTGTGCGTGGTGCGAGCAGCTACCTCCGTCTTCGGATTGGAGCTCTATGATTGTTCCTAAGGCGGGGGGGAGGGCAGTCATAGGGAGGGCCCCGGCGGGTGAAAGGGGGCTTGCGTTATGTTTTGATATCTTGAAAGTTTTGTAACTATCCATTACGCCTTTGGCCATCTCGTCGAGTGTTGTTGAAAATATCTAATGTCTTTTGGGGCTATGCAGATGTCCTAGGCACACCAGTCTGTTTGATGCACGTAGTGGAGCAGCACTTTTGAATCTAAGATACAATATCTCACTTGGTGTAGTTCCTGATTGGAACTGCCGACTTCTGAACGGTTAAAACTAACCGTGAGTAGCTGCACTCCGCGCTAACAGATCAAACATTATCATCATTAAAGTGAAGGCCAGAGAGCATCCAGGTGACGTTCGCTCATGCTGGAGGGTTGCCGCACCTGGAGTGCATTTGACATGCCAGCGGGACAACCAAATGTGTGCGTGCCTTGTGAAAGTTCAAGAAACAGCCGCGATCTGTGGACGACGGCATCATATATTGGATCTAGTTTGAAGCATATTGACATCCCTTTAATAAATCACCATCGAATAGAATGGTTGGCCAAACTACATTGCATTACCGCAAAGCAATTGAAGCTACTCGAACTCTAGCGGGTTTGGAGTGAAACGAGGTGGTTCTAAACCCACAAAGAGCATTCCATGCTCATCAGTAAGCACATAAGGCTCTGACTGCTGAACGGAATGCTATCACGATGGTCCGTATGCAGGGTTGACAGCTGCACGTGGATCTATCAATTGCACAGCAAATATGTCATCATTATTGTAGAGCGGGACAGAGCGGGAAGAAGTGAATGTATCCGTGGAAATCGGTCGATGTTCACTTGAGACGAACCATCGGTTGATTTATTCGTATCTACTATGTACGACACGTACTAATAGCGGGAACCTGATCGATGGTGCCGGAAATGCAAGTGATTTCGGTTTGAGTGTTGCATGCACATGTTGGGGTCAAGGGATCTTTGTTGAAAGCCTTGGGGTCCCCTGGTTCTTGCTGAGCTAGACGCCGGAACCAATCGTTCCAGAGATATCTTTGTAGATCCCTGCCTGAACTTTGATGCGTTTTGCGTGTAATTACAAGTAGGACACTACCGACCATACAACAACCGATGAGTGTCTCTGATAGGCA
The DNA here is from genome assembly GCF_000182565.1 of Spizellomyces punctatus DAOM BR117. Lineage (NCBI taxonomy): Eukaryota > Fungi > Chytridiomycota > Chytridiomycetes > Spizellomycetales > Spizellomycetaceae > Spizellomyces > Spizellomyces punctatus. Next base: position 1,446,998 of record NW_015971542.1, read on the forward strand.
GCGTGCGTTATGGGAGAGAGGCCATGCAGGCAAGGGGAAGACGACGACTTTATACATGTACGTATAATTATATAGTGACGCTCTCAAGTCGTCCAAGATCGGAGGGTAGCACTGAGTAGCTGGTAATCCACCATCTGATCTTTTTTTGTCGACCGGAAGTCGTAGAATGGTAGGAGGACGAATCAGGATCCATTATATTGTGTAAGTATGGCTTTCCAGATGGGCTTGACGAAGTACGGATATCGTTCCCTGCTTGTGAGCTGGCGGTTTTCCCTAGCAGGTCCGTATACTCTTAGCATAGCAAATCACCCCTAACCGCCCACGTTGTCGAACGTGGGCTTTTATCCGCTGGCATGTCTTCCCTCACATACCCAACAACCTTTGAGGTTAAAAAGGTGATGAGTATCAGAATGCCCTGTATATAAAAGCGTCCATCATCCCGAAGGCTATTGTGCACGCGACTTTGAAGACAATCAACGCAATGAGATTCTTATCGACCTTGACCGTCTTGGCTCTTGTTGGTCTTGGGTTCACAAACGGTATGGAAATTGACAAACAATGTTGTACCCAGACCTCTCACGTAACCCCACACTAGCCAATGAATATACACGTCTCGATAAGAAGAATGCAGTGCTCCTTGTAGTCGATCATCAAGTTGGACTTTTCCAGCTTGTGAGGGACTACCCGCCGGATCAATTCAAAAACAGCATCCTTGCCCATGCGGCCATTGGAAAAGCTTTTCAGCTGCCGACTATTTTGACGACGAGTGCCGAGCAAGGTGTGGCGCATCTCTGAAATACCTGGAGAGCATCGCAGCTAATATTATCAATCACAGGTCCAAACGGACCCCTGCCGAAGGAGATCATCCAGATGCATCCCAATGCTGCGTACATCAAACGCAACGGCGAAGTCAATGCATGGGACAATGCTGACTTCCGAGCAGCCGTTGAAGCAACGGGAAAAAAGCATGTCATCCTGGCTGGAATTACCACAGACGTACGTGTCGCTGCTTGTTCTTATTTATGCACCCTTTTGATGGCCGCTTCATTGTCAGGTTTGCACCGCCTTTTTGGCCCTTTCCTTAAGGAGCGCTGGTTATGAAGTATGGGCCAATACGGATGCGTCGGGAACATTCGACCAACGCACAGCCGATGATGCAAACGATCGCATGCGTGCTGCGGGTGTAACTACGGCGGGAATGTTCGCCATTGTCATGGATTTGATGCGAGACTGGAGAAACACTCCTGGAGCTGCCGAACTGTTGCCATTTTTTGACCGATACTTGACTGCGTATGGCTATTTAGCCCGTGGTCATGCGGCGGCGGTTACCAATGGAACACTCCAACCGTCGGAGAGTAATTTGCTGTAGTTCAGGGCACCGTGAGGGGATGGCAAGCTCTAGTTCCGTAGCATCCATCTTCACCCATAACATTGGCAGTGTACAATAACAATCCGTTACAGCCCCATTTTTATGATTGTGACAGCTACGAGGCGGCATGTCAATCTGAACTACAGAAAACGGCACTGAAAGGAGCATCCCAGTTTGCCCTCATTGCCGTGATTGCTGCAGCGAATGGAGTCGCGGTCGTAATCATCTAACCTTGCTCGAAAGGCTGGCCAACAGAATTTCCGTGTGTGTGTGTGTGTTTTGTGCGTTCTGTCGTTTATGAGATGAGTCTTTGGGGTTTGTATGCTTGTCATCTGTGAATAGCATAAGCAACCGGAAACCGTTCAAGTTCCATGAGGTCGGCGACTGGTTCCCGTCTTTTGCTCAATAAGCCCAGAATGAGCGACTGCCGCGTTCTCATTACATTGGGACAGGAGTCTTAAAAAAGCCCAAGTCAAAACTGCGAAAAAAAAACGCGCAACTCGAGAGCATTTCACCTCATCCGGGAAAAACAAACGCCATCTTTCAAACAGTTTAGCGTTCGCATGCACACCCACATGCTCGTGGGCATTGACATCAAAGCTTTCTAGATAAAGATGGGGGGATGTGATTGAATGGTTTTTATACCTGATGCAGGCCTCAAGGGGTTCCGTCTTCAACAGTCATTTCGACACCATTGTGCTGACGTAATGGCAACTCATGTGAGCAGAACACTCAAATGTGGCTTATTCACAATAAGCCAGAAACCCATCGATTAGTTTCGCGTCGTCCCTCACGTGACACGCTTCGGTGAGCACATCAGCAAATGAACGGAGAGTTTTTGGGGAACTACAGTTTTCGGCGTTGCCGTGCATCGAATGATGGGGAAACCGTTACCGGTCTTTTCGCCAACGCCTCGGCGTCGCGTATCACGGACTGCAGATCTCCTTGCCATCAGGTCCGCTCCTGGGGCACTACTGGGCCCCGCCAGGTCACTTCGATTGTCCCTTTCCCGAGTCGAATCTGCTTTACAGGAAGCGACAGCTAGCACTTCTAGCTTGGCCTTGTCGGACACTGCAAATGATCGTCCGCCAACGTATGAAGACTCGGATGCTGATACGGATGTGGAGACTAACACCGCTGATGCGGTGGGAATTGAGTCGTCGCAGGGCCGAGTCAGGAGGAGGCCGGTGCTTGATGCCCGGGCTGCCGCATGGTTGAGAGGCGAAAGTCTGTCAGATATCACCGTACGTCAAAACGGTGAATTGGACATGGAGGACAATGCTGCTCAAGGTGAAAGGGCACTGGCGGTTGCCATACCCCTTCGCGTGGGCCTTGAAGACGTCACTTTATCGTCTGGTGATGATCGTGCAAACGCGGATGATGACACCGAATCTCCTGTTGGCGGGCAGCTGGAGGCCCTTGGTGCGTAACATATTGTCAATGTTTTTACATATATCAACCCTTCCTGACGTTTTCACAACAGCCGATACGTTCCTCGCAGCGTCGAATTCCCTTCGCGCGAATGCGTCGGCATTTCGGAGCGCGGCACCGTTTGCGGGGCGACTCATTGGTGCTTCTTCGTCGAGTGGAGGAGGTGATTTGCTCCGAGAGAGGCTGCGGGAGGTTTCCGCAAGTCTTGGAAGGGTCGTCCAATGTTGTTCCCTTCAATGTGACGTGCTGAGTATGATCATGAGTAAGTAATTTACAAACATTTGGGTGGCAGCATCATTTTCTAACAGATGTGCAGACTCCATGCATGCAGAAGCGAATTCGTCACGCGGTCGCCGGCTTCGCGAGCACCAAGTGAATAGCTCGTAGATGTACATAGCGGATTACTGCGATCGCCGACGACCGATAACTGCTAGCGATTCTCCTTCTTTTTTCTTGTTAATGTTTGGTTTTTTTGATGCGTCAGGCGCTTTTTTAAATGTATGTATAATTATTGGACTTTACGCAACGTACATACACCGCAGCAGACGAGTATCGTGGTCGTCACATTAACTAAGTTGCCTCAAATCTAATCTTTCTTCACCGACCCACCAACAACTTTTCCCCCTTTGATACCTTCAAGACCGGCAATTTTTACAGGCTCTGCTCCCAGGCTTCTAACCTGCTGCTCAAGTGCATTCCTTTCCTTCCTGTACCGTCCCATTCTCAACAATACCATCTGCAACTGGTAAAGGACGACAGCACAAAACAACGTAAAGCTCAGAATAAAAAAGTCACGTTGGACTCGATTGCGCTGAGAATATAGATTTTCCGCCGTGTACAAGTCCACCGGTTTTCGCGAGTACAAGCGATTCAGACGGCGAACCGTGTCAAGGAGGAGGAAAGCAACAAAACCGCATACTGTCACACAGACTGTACGTGTTGTCTTTAGACTAGCTCGATTGAAATTGGTTTGACGTTAGACGATAAAGCAACAAGGAGACATATTCCAGTCGACTTACACTGGGGAAGTTACCAATAGCTCCACGAGGGTTCGTCTAAACTTTATTTGAAAGGGAAGCGACAAGAGTATAATAGCTGCTCCTTCAGCAAATAGGAGGTATGTGACCAGCGACATGAGTGGGGTCCCAGAATTGGAGTCCCCCCAAAAGAGTTGATCAAAGAAAGACATGAAGGTAGATTGACTGGATCGTACAAAGTGATGAGATGCAGAGTAGGCAGAAAATGTCGAAAAATGGCAGCCAAGGAAGAGCCGGCATTTATCCAAGCTGTATGCAAAGGTTACGTCATGACTTTCCATTGAAGCTACTAAGCCACAGGCATTTCGGACCAACGCATGTCCGAATGATGGCCGGCCAAAGGCCCAGCGTGGGATCTTCGCGCCAGATGGGGAAAGCATGGAGGGGATCCCTACCTGCAGCATCTGTTTGGAAGAGCTAGGTACCATCCCCGAAGTGCCCCTGGAAGAGGAATGTCCGTCCACTGTCGCCGGTTTGAAAGGATGTGCGTTTCTACTGGAGCTCTGCCAAACGCATAAGACCTAACGGTTAGCTTGTAATTGCAGGTGGACACTTGTTCCATTCAGGCTGGTAATACCTTAATAGAGCATCGTACGGTCATATATGATACAAATTGACCATCTTTCAGTATCCTCCTGAACCTCCGCATTCACAACACATGTCCAAATTGTCGACACCCCGTCAAAGGCCCAGCGAGAGGACGTTGCTCGATTTTCTTCGTTCCAAAAATTTCATACGAAGAGCCGATTGGGGTGATAGATGGAAGGTCCGTTGACGTGTCAAAAGAAGCCAATGGACAGGTGGGGATTCGTAGTAAGATTGGACCGCTCCAGTCTGGGCATGATACTAAACTAATCGCCAGACCAGCACAATAGAACACGTCCTGGAAAAGTGTCGCGTCCTCTCTACCCGTCTTTGCGAATCTGAAAGGCTGCTCAACGAAAGTAAGAAGGAGGTTCAGCTCCTTAACAAGGCAAAGGACGATGCGGAAGCGCATGCAGAACAGCTTCAGGAAACAATCAAACTCCGAGATAGAGCGCTGCAGAGGGAGCGAAAACATATGGAGGAGTGCGATCGACAAACACGTCAGGAAGCAGATATCAAGATACAGGAGATCAAGCGACAATGCGATAGTAGAGTTGACGAAATATCAGCATACTGCAGAACATTGGAGAGCAACTTGCGAAGAGCGGAACTAATTGCATTGTAAGGTGTTTGCACAATATGGACGAGTCTTCAATGCGGAGAACAACAAGGATTGAGCTAAGCTCACCATTAGACCACACACGTCCGATGACTTTACGCCGGCGTTCACTCAAGCTATTGAGCATCTGACAGAAATGAGTGATTTTAAGCTAGCGTTATATTCCTATCATCGGTGTGTTTCATGATTTCTTTCAAGCTTTGAGTGCTCGATGGTCGTCAGTTTCTGAAAGATCCGTTTAGGAAGTTGGAAACATGTAAGAAAAGCCTGCAACAATGGAAGGATCGCGCCACAAGCCTATTGAAAAGTAGTAAGGAGAGAAAGTCAGAGCTTGCGGCTGCTCGGGAAATGGTAATATTACCTTGTTTACGTGCATTTTGTGCTACTAATGAGAATCTTTCTTCGCTGCACAGCTGCAGGACAAGACTGCACAACTGGCTCGCCTTCAAGAAACTCATGATATGGTCCAGAAGGATATACGAAGCCGGGAGCAGGAGCTAGAAAACAAAATTGTGGAACTGGGGAACATGAAGACACGATATCTTGCCGCGCAGGAAGAAATCATCATATTAAAGGGGCAGCTTGTTGAATGGAACCGACAAGAAATTGCTGTTAATGACTTTACACCATCGACGCATGGATCATCCGTGAAAGGGTCGTGGGATAAAGTGGGCGCTGCGTTTATGCAACGTTCGGATGCAACTGGAAAAAAAAGGACGACTACAGAAGTGCGCGATACCAACCCCTTTGCTGCAATTGCTGTTGCAGAGACCTCGACCATAAAGGCGCGGGGCAAACGGCCGAGTGATCATTGCAGGGTACGTATGATGTACGCGCGGGACATACGTGAGTTAATAACATACTATCATTCGCACCTAGGATATGCAGATGGAAGATGGCAACAAGCGACAGCCGTCCGATCCGCCTGCTCCCAACGATGACAGGGCTGAGCCTGCGCTTACCAAGAAACGGAAGACTGTCAAGCAGGAGCAGCAATCGTTTATGAAGCAGTTCTTTAAGGGAACCGTTACGTAGATGCTATCAATGCAATCTCATGGATTAGGACCAACGGTGGAAACAAAGGATTCTTAAAAGTGGAATTTTATTCGGAAACTCGGAGCAGCCAATGATTCTGGTCCAATTCAAGCCTTGTCCCGTAATCCTTGTACGTGTGACATGCCACCTCCCACTCAACTCCAAAGTCCGTTCTGGGTAGATTACAGATTATCGGTCATTTCGTGAAATTGGCCAGTTCAGTGCACATAGAAATGCGTACCTGAGGCCATACTTTTTGTCGGACGACAAATAATTTCCAGTATTGCAGTGTTTGATTAATACTGGGGTATTAGGCTGGGACGTTGTCCATTAGTATGCTAAATTGGCGGGAAGCAAGGAAGCCTTTGCCTTCGAACTTACCGCAACGTCTTGTCCCTCCATTTCCAGGCGAAAGTTTGGATCGGGGTAGTCGAATTGCCTGTAGTCCAGTAACGAGTTATTTTACATACGATGATCGAGCTACAAAGACACAGAGAGGCCCAAACGTACCAGACGGAACGATAATCTCTGTTGAACGTTAGGTAGACTGCCTGGTCTTTTGACAATTTGGCATAATTGAGGAAAGACTTTGGCTCGGACGTTAGGTACATCTGTAAAGCACATGCTATTAGGGAGACGCAACGCACACCACAAGTATCTTACGCTACCGGAGCATCGACCAGATCGCTGGTCACAACAATATAAAACCTTTCGCCAAACCGCGGCACAGACTCTTCAGTATTGCCATCCTCGTCCAATCTAACGAGCTGAAAACAGCTCCGCGCTGTAGGGCTTGTTTCAGTTGCACAAGTTGTCAATGCCAGTATGGTGCTTGGTGCTATATTGTCGGGGAAGCTGTCGGGGATGTCCGCGGATAGATGAGATTGGGTATGGCCATTCTACCGCATCTGGTGAGTTTGTAGTAGCGGCGTTGCTTCATTGCTCTCCTACCTTTAGCATGATGTTAGCATCGTAAACCAATTTGGGAGAGAGAATTTGCTAAATGAAACTATCGATTAAACATCATTCATCTCTTGGAACAGTATTAGATGGAGAGAATTGTCACCTCCTTTCGAGCTGTCTTCGCTCTGCGCTCACCCTTCTTAACATTCGCCATTCCCTTTTCATAATTGGTCAAAAATTCTCTCATTTTTTCCTATTGAATTTCAATTCAAACTGGTTTAAAGCCAACTCCATTGATACCGCTTGCGACATTCTTACCTCTCGCAACACAGACTCTTCAGTCCAGTTACCAGTCCTATGAGGGACGGTGTGGGGCAACTTTTCCAGAAGGTCGGCGGCATGCAGTCTTATCTCAACGGTCTCCGCAGTTTCCAGCATGGCGGACGAGTTTATGTTGATGTCGCTGCTCAGATCCAGATTCGATACAGTAATATCGGAGTGTTTACGTCAGCCAACTGTCTCAATCAGTCCTAATGCACTCCAAGTGGTTTAAGGAACTGAAAGGATATATCTTTTCATCCAGGAATTATATACATGGCTTGGGCTGCAGTCAAAGCATCAAGCCTTTCTAGTCTATACAGGCATCCCTCAAAATAGTTCCGTAACAGTACATGAATGTTAAAATGTTAAATACAGGTGTTATCATGGGCCCTCCACCACCGGCGTTGACTCGCCACCGCTTAGGAGACCGCGAGTCAATTCTCGTAGGGGCTCCAGTGCAGGCCATCGGTACGGAAAGTATTCCATGAAATACATAAAAAGTGATATCTAGTGATAGGATGGATTAGCCAAAATCACTGATAGCGGGTTACAAAGTGTGACACGTACCCATTTCGCTAGCGCGGGCGGCCAGCACCTGCAGGCACCGCTTGAGGACACGATCAATGAGGCCGGGGCATGCTCTTTAAATATTGGCTTTGAAAAAAGCGTGCTAAAGGGCAAGGAAGGCGTGAGCGTTAAGGTAGTCTGCAGAAAGAGCCCAAGGGGAATACCTAAATAGAAGCTGCGCAAGATGAGCATAATTCTCTGCTGCGTGCTCTCGCGTTCCATAGTACACGAGCTGGTCCACAATATATGTAAACCTAAAGAACGCCTCTGACGTCTTATCCATTACGATCTCCTGTGATTAAGAAATAAGCTCATGACTCCGGTTACGCAACAATGTGTTGTTGATCTTACCGGATGGGTCATCTGAAAAGCGGACTCTGATTCGCCAATCAAATCCGGGAAGCTATCGAACTCTTTCAGTAATCGTACAATATGATGCTCTAGTGCACCATAAGAATAGCGCGAACCCGATGCCGACTGTGGTAATGTGTTAATCAATCTCTCTTCCGCTGCGCATAAAAGAAGGCACCATTACCTGAAATTCTGTCAGATATCCAAGGCTCAGCTTCAGCACAATAAACCGCCTCTCCTTTGGGCGTCTCCGGTTGTATATGGTAAGGTGTTCCACAATATACTTTTCCTAAGATACAATCGTGTGAGTAGGGTTACCATCACTTGAAGTTTGAAATCCAAGTTACCCTTCTCAGTCTATCCGTGTGCTTTAGCAATACATCCATTCGGGGAGTAATCTGCAAAACCGCCGAACGTTTCGGCGCGATGCCTACGGTCACACTGTGCCGATGCTTATGTGGCCCGGAGTGCACAGGTGAGCTGACCATCGAATGGGCAGCTGAGGGCTGCACCAGTGTTGAATCTGGCACTGAGTCTGTGTCGCTGTCACTGATAGTGACATCCTCCACCGCAAAAAACATGGTATCATTCATCACCCAGCAATCCAAAGGATCGGTTAACAGATTTCCCACTTCAATGGTGGCTTTTAGAGGGTGAAGCTGCAAAGCCCAAACGTCTTCCTCCTTGGCTACGGCTGATGCTCCCTCGTCTTTGCGCCTGAACATGCCACGAAAAACAATCTCTTGATCCAAAATCTGCATTTGAGGTTGCCGACAGATTGCACGCAGATTAATAATCTTCTGATAGTCTTTCACTAGTCGACAGTTGATATAGATCTCAACGTTCTTTTCTACGGGCTGGTTCGCTGCCGTCAGAGATGCCTGACGCTGAATTCCTGGAATAACAGGCTGCCCCGAACTTGGAACAGATTGCCGGCAGATGTTGTAAGTAGAATTGGCTGAAGGTCGCAGGCGTATGTACACCCTCGCTTGACTTTCTGGCTCCACTGTTACGTTTCTGAACAGCTTTGCACTTGTCCTGGACAAGGAAAACACGAGCTCCGTATCGTCGTCATGAGATATGCTACTGTGCACCGTAAATTCAAGGGGAACAGACTCGCGGTTGCAGATGATCATGCTTCGTGCAGCATATTCAGTTCCAAAGTAAAGATGATCCATAACTATGGAAGATACATTCGCATCTGCCCCATGAACATACACGTCAAACACATGATTTGACGCAGGCTCAATTGCAACACCAGCGGTCACGTTTCCAGTATAAGCTGAGCCTGTCGATGTCGTCGCGGGCGTCCGCCGGATGTTCTGACGAGCAACAATTTCCATTGAAACTCTGATGATTTTGGTATCCGCTGGATTATCAAGGTTTTCGATGAAAACGTACGTGGTGTAGACGCCCCTTGCACTGGTCATGAAATTGACGCTGATCGTATGAGCGTCCCGCTGACCTCCACCACCGCTAGCAACAGACCGGGTGCCGTCAAGGGTGCCCTCTGTTCGACTAAAGGAGATCCAAGACTTGTCTGCTTCGCTTAAGGTTCGAACGCGGTAGGAAATGCGGTCAGAAGACGGGTTTTCAAGGAGCAGCTTTTTCATGGCAACATTCGAAGCGAGGTCTTGTTGCCCGAGATCTAATTCGAACAGTCCCTCTATTTCCGATCCGCGTTCCGATATTCGCTTGCATCCGCGTAGCTGGATATGTCCTGGATTTCGGCGTAAAACAGGGATATTGAGCGAGTCGCTGACCGAAGGCCGGCTTGACACAGAGGTTTGTCCACGCTCAAAGCCACTCAGTGATGATGATGACATCGCCTCAGAGCACAGGAAGTCCTCGTCTCCTTCCTCGCCAGAAGATACAGGTTCCTCAACAGGTAGTTTCCCAATGATTGATTCCGTGGTCTTATCTGTCCGCTGTTCTGAGATAAAGAGCTCTGGAACAGTATCATTCGGGTCCGTCTCACTGCCAAGATACCTGCTTTCGAGCCTTCCCGTTATGTCTTCCACTATCGATACATATACCACCTGCGGCGATCGACTGAGAGAGTTCTTATCCAATACAAGGACCTTGATGTCGTCAGATATGCCTCCTATTTGCGGGTCAAGGAGCTCGAACACCAGTTGCAACCGTCCTCCAGGACCAACGCTTCCGCACATATCCTCATCCAAAGGAGTAACTCTGAGTAAATTCGCAGCGTTCGGAAGTTCCATTGGATATTCAAAAACCACCTTGAACTCCAGCGGGAACGCTGCTGACAGGTTTGTCACCTCAACGATGGCACGCTGAGTCGGAATCATTAACGGTGAAGGGTAGTCGTGGCCGGATGTACTCTCGGACGCACTCAAAGCGCTCGACTGCCGTCGAATGGGAACGACACCGTCTTCATCCACGCCATCTTCGTCTTCCGAGTCTTCTTCGGTATCAGATGCTAAGATACTGCGGAATTCTACCCGCTTTTGCGAAATCGTAAATGTTTGACCTTCGTGAATTATGCCTCTTATCGGAATATTCTCCATCATTCGGTTTCCCTCCACGTCTCCCTGATTTCTCGAAGTGATACAGAGACTACCAAACGTAATGCCATCTGGGTTTGTCAACGAACGCGCATTGGGATGATTGGCGGGCAGCCTGGAGTCTTCCCTTGCATATGCTCTCACTCGTACTTCAATGGAGCCTCGTGGATTTAACGTCACCGACCCTACCAGAGGAGAATTGGAAAAGCGCGATAATACATCCAACCTAACAAATTCGGCAACGTCGAGGGTGAGAGTAAACCCGATATCAAACTTAACCTCCTCATCAGCCGTGTTCACGATGGTAAACCATGTGTCACATGGTAGAGCGGTCGGTATATGTGGATGAGTTAAAGGTGGTAGCACCAGCTCTCCCGACACCAGGCGTTCAAAGCGTAGTTCGAACAGGGTTAACTGGCAGCTGACGGCAATCCCCATCACATTGCGCGGATTGAATAAGTTCACTATTCCAATATTGAGTATGTGGGGCCCAATGGCTCTGGGTTCCAACACGCGCGGTTTCAGCACAGCATCTATCACTTGAGTTCCGTTTGCGTCAACTTTACTCTTGGTTGCTCCGGCATTCTTTTCCTCTCCTGACACTATGTCAAGAGCATCTGGAAGCTGCAGCTCATACAACAAGGGGATATCCGCGAGATTACGGAGAGTAAACTTAAGCTTGGCGTCATTCCAGCTATTGAAATGCCCAACTTTGCCGAGATCCACCAGAGTGGGTTCCACCTCGCCGCGTGATAGACAATATGACGCTTGTAGATCGACCACCCCGAGAGTCAGCTTCTTTCTGACGTCCTCAAAACACAGAATTCCTCTCAGTGTGAACTTCTTCCCGCTGACAAGATTGCCAACTGCCTCATCATTTCCGGCCAAGGCAGACGGGCTTGGGATTGACACATATGCCGTAATCTTTTCTCCTGGTTGGATCGAAATCTTGGGGCTGCATGGCTTCCAACCGTCTTTTGGGCAAGCCATACTGATAGGAGCATTTTCTGCACTAATTTCGAGCAGACCGTTTGATACACGCTCGTTCGTTATACGGGCTTCACTGCGTACACTCCATCTGATATTCAAATCGAGGTCACTTGTGGCGGCGATTATGAGGACTGTGTTGGAGATGTTCTCCACTGCAAGAGATTTCTCGTACAACGGCAGTGCATCAGCTCCTTCTCGCCTTTGAAGTACGACCTGCTTTTCTTCCACGACATTCGGAGCGACCGATGATGTCCCTTGAGATCTTGTTATGTCACTCACAGGAACATCCACATAAATATCGTCCCATCGAACAGCCGATGGTTGAGCGGATGGTTGAGCGGCCGCAGCAGGTAAAACGTCGCTGGTAAGAGTTCTCGTACCTGTCAAGGCCCTAAGAGGCGCGCAAGGACCGACTTTCACCATCCCCATGTCCGCGAACAGGCGTACCTCTACCTTGACCTTCTGCGCAGAGTTATTCAAATTGATAGCATTAATAAAATGCTGGATGAAACCATAGCCAGTGCATCGCAAATGGAAAGTGATGCGTTCCCGAGGTGACGATCGATTGCCCTCAACGCCACTGGGGATGCCCATTGCACTTTGCTCGGAACCAGCGACGCCCTCTGTTCGACCTTCCAACCTGCCTACGTAATCGGCAAGTTCTATCTGAGGATTGGAAGACTGGAGACGAAACTCTAAGGGTAGCTTGCTAGATAAGTTGCATACGTAGAAACTTCCGCTGAATATTCCCCCTATCTCGGAAGTGCAGCCCAGGTCGATGAGAGCATCAGAGACACTCAAAAGAGACTGACCAATGACCGCGCTAAATTTGGCGGTGTACGTCGTGAGATGATACAGTGTGTCTACTGGAGCTCCGGCCTCATTTTGGGTTACGCGATCAACAGAAGCAGGTGAAAACTGTTCCTTCTTCAAAACGAGGAACTTGATACCTCCTACGAGTGTCCGATAGTCATCGCCCGATGAGTTTCCGGTCGCGGTACCGGACCCACCAGCCGTGACGGATGCGACACTCTGACCCTTGGCTGCACCGGGACCCGTTCGCCTTGCCGAGGTCCCACCCAAATACGGCTGCAGCGCTATGTACACGGTTAAGCGTTTCTGCGGCGCCAGCGGGACTTCCGTTGCCGGAATTTCCGAATTCGGGTCGGTAAAAATGAAACATTGTTGTGCCAAATTTGACACTGCGCTAATGTACAGATCCTCGTCAGACACATTCTCGACTTCATACGGGACTATTCGCGCATATTTCTTTTGGCCGTCGAGATAGCAGTAGCCTAAATCCAGCTCTGCCGATGTCGCCAACGGATCTGGCAGGGAGGGGAAGCGCAAGTAGACCGGTGCTATAGCATAAAATAAGAAGGTCACAGTTGCGGGTTGTCCTGTGATCTGATTCATAATAGAAAATGTCTGCGATTGGCGACCAACTATTGTTGGTGTGATCCAGAGCTCTACCCGGCGGGTTTCTTTCTGGGAAAGAGTGCCATGTACGTAGTTGAAGTTGAGAATTGAGGGACCTTCAGGTGGAATGATTGTGAAAGGAAGTGCCGCTGGGCTTCGATTTGTCATAGTAAAATAACAATCCTTGCGTTCCATAATTTTGATGTTTCCGAGTTCAATCTGCGGAACTTCTACGATCAGAGTCGGCACCGGTTCAACGGCAGAGACATTGGGCTCCGGTCCTGGCTCGCGGGTGGGTGAGGGAGGCCCAGCTGGAGGGCTTGCTGGAAGTCCTTGCACATTGGATTCCACAAAGTTCGGTGGTGAACTTGGTGAAGACTGAAGAACGCCTGGAAAGAGGCGCGGAGAAGGAGAACGACCATCTGCAGAACGATCTCCCAAGAATGCGGAGACGGTTGCGGCTTCCCCTGGCTGCAACATATCACGTACGGCAGTGGGTTGTCTCTCTTGTTGCTCAGCAAGTGCTTCCAGATACGAACGATGATCGTAGCATACAAGCGCACTGAAAGAAACCTCTTTGGTGAGGTCCGTATTCTTATGCTCGTGGACATAGAGCACGCCAGAACAGGTTTCACGGAGTCCATGTGTACTCTCGGCAGTATTTGGCAGAGGTGGTGACGACCGTCCAGAAAACCCCGGGTCTTCGCCCTTCCCTTCCAGGGAGGACACGCTGCTAGACAGTGTCGTTTCCAACGAGTCATCTGCGGTCGAGGCCCTAAACCCTGATACCGTCACTGCCGATTCCGACGCCTTTTCAATGGGACGGAAGAAGACAGCAACTGCTCGGATTGTCCGCGGCTCAATCGCGAACACAATACTGTGCTCTGTCCGTTTGACCTTCAACGACGCTGGGAGGGTGAGTGCACCTGGCTGCTGCTGATCGGCTGTCGGCTGACTTTCAGGACTGAAAGCAAGCTGGGACGGACGGCGACTAATGTCCACACTCTCAGCAACAGAATTAATTCTCGCACGCTCATTTCCAACTGGTTCCGAGTTATAGTCTTGGTCTATCTGGGTATTCGGCGTTGTCTCACCATTCTCTACATCTGCAGCAGCAGGTAACAGAGAGCTTTGCAAATCCTTTTTCTGGTCGTTCGTGGGCTCTTCTTCAGCATATTCGTCGACCACAATACCAGCACGTAGTTTGTCCAACTTCTCGATCAGCTTTTTCACCTTGTCCTTTCGGCCCTTTCGCCTGGCTATCTTCAGTTTCTGCTCCAAATGCTCGATTTCCTCCTCCATCTCCTTTGAGAGCATCATGATAGGTCGGCGCCGACGTCGTCTAGGTTCGCCATCCGGTGCGCTCACGTCTTCAACATAATCGTCCTCGTTATCAACGACATCAAAAGAGAATGTCCCAACACACCCTACGAATTGGAGTTCCTGAGGATCAATTCGCACCTCGAATGTGCGGATTTTCTTGAAACTGGTGTTTGAAATTACTATATGCTGGACCGTAGAACACAGTTCGTTGATAAGGCATGGACCAAAGTCAATTGACAGATTTTCGATAAAGAAAGGCGCGGGCTTGCGGATGTTGGCTTTCACAGAAATGACCTGATCATTTTCACGATCTTGGACATTCTCAATGGTTAGACGCTCATGAAAAGGCCCCGCAAGGGAAGGATCAAACATGAATTCGATCTCGCGCTTGCCGTAACCACGTACCACGCCCATTCGTGATTCACCAAGGATCAGGTCTCCGGAGGCAATAGACCCAGACTTGCGTATCGCATATAGCAGAGGTGCTTCCGAATTATTACGTATAACAATAGTTTTGGTGCGATGTTCGTTTTTGTTGAGCGGCCCGAAATTAATGTTTTTCTGATTGAGATCCATGAAGGAGCGACAAAGCGATGAACGCAACATCAACTCTCTGACGGGGATGAGATCTTGATGGCCTTGTAGCAATTGTTCAAACTGGGGTTGTTGAAGTTCCCTATCGAACTCCACAAGCCTCAAAAACACTCGAGCATCCTGCTTGCGTGGCGCCCCCTAGCAGAATAATTGCAATATTAATTAGTCCGCAGGTATTGCGGTGATGTATGTGAGTTTGAACGTACCTGAACATAGGGCTTATTTCCGGCAGCCGGAGTAAAGACCAGCACTATAGGCATGTCACTCTCAGCAGGCACTTCCACTAGGGAGACTGGAACTAGCCGTCCGTCCTGTATTGCATTCTCCAGCTCCCGGTTGAGGTGAAGTCGCGCGCGGACGTATTTCTCTTCTCCAGAGGGTTTTGGGAACATGGGAGGAAATTTACCTGTTGCACTCTCCAGCATTGTCAGTAATACGTCAATTGCAATCTTGGATGATTCCAGCACATTATTCAGCATTGTTGTCGAACGCTTTTCGGCTTGTTCGACATTCCGCAAGGCTAAATCAATGGACTTTGTCATGTCTTGCTCGACCTCCTCTTCCTCCCCGACTATTCTTGCAGACTCATTGGATGCATCGTCTCCTAAACCCGAACTGTTCTTCACGCCACTCGAACTCGGTCGCCCTGACGTGTCCTCTTCAACTGAGTTCGGCTTACGATCGCGGAATTGGGTACGTAAATGTTTCAGAGTGCTCACGGGAAAATGTTGCACATGAGTGCGCCGACGTGGGGAACGACGCCCGTCCTTGCTGACAATGGATGACGCTAGGTCCAGGTAGTCTGTTGTTCCAGTGGCTTCCGAAACATCGCCAAATGACCGGAGCTTGGCAAGTGCGGCGGGAATCGCCTTCGCGGGTGCAGAAATTGCTCCATTTGAGCCTTCTGTCCGCGGCAGTTTACGCCGATCACTTATCGATTCCAGTAGACGCTCTCGTCTCTCCACAGTACTAGAGGATGGGAGCTCATGAGCTGGGGATATGGGCCGGCCCTTTGTGTATATTTTTATGTCTTCGGGTAAAGATGCTTCGATTTCCAACACGAGGCGCTTCTTTGAGATATTGGCTATGGTGAAGGTTCTTACTACGGGTGAATTGAGTACGACTGCCCCAAAATCAATGAAATTTGTGGATGTTGGTGTCAGTACACGATAGAAGAGGGAATGGAAAGTAACCCGGTGTTTGTCGATGTTAGTGGATCGAACCTCAACGCTTTGGGTATTATCTCTATTGAGAAGATTGACCACCGTAATTTGTTTCCGGTAATCTGGGTTAACCTTTCGTGGATATATATCAATCTTTGCCTCTATCGACTGCTTCGGTGGAATAGTGATTTCGTCTCGAAATGTGTTGAGAACTTTTGACACAAAGCGTAGTTCCACGCGGGCGGTCAAATCGGAGCAATTTGTAATCTGAATTGGCAAGGAATTCAACGTGCCTACATCTGTGTCTCCAAAGTTGACAACGGTTGGAGAGACTTCGATAAATGATGTACATGCTCTGGCCTTGCATTGAATGATCTTCTTTTCTTTCACCAGTGCCCCAGGATGAGCGTAAGCCAGCGTAATGCGGAAATTTCGCTTGGTGAGTCGACCACCTCGATAGTCTGGGGTCAGCGCGTCTTTCTCTGGTCGAAAACACACTTCGATTATTCGCTCACTCCCGGGTCGAAGCGCCATCTCTTCAATTCGTCGGTACTCCTCCCCATTGCTACCAACCCCCTCGCCAACCGTTCGTTCCAAATAATCCGAATCTTCTGACTCTGCATCATCGTCCTGCTCAGCCGTAAGCTTCGATGTCGCTGCAATCAAGGCGGCGAGATCAGCCGATGAATGCTCCATGTCTTCTGTTTCACTTTCTTCTCTACTCAGTAAGGAAGGCGACGATGGTCTGGAACTCACAGCGCTGGGTGGGTGGGAGATGTCACTGTTGGTTGTTGACACGAAGGAAAGCTCACGGAGCCTATCTATTAAGCGATCGCCTACTTCCGTCAGCGTCGGTCGTCCTTCGTGCGCATTCTCATGCGCCGATTCTTCCCGCTGGAACACGACTCCTGCAGTATCAGCGGAGAAGCCAATTTCTAAAGGAATTTCTGATATATTGCGCAGCACAAGACGTTGCTTCGCCCATTGACCTGAAGAACAATCACCAAAATCTAATACCGTGCCGCTGCTGACGACCAGAGACTCTTCACGCAGAGCGGATCGCACTACTGCATGAATTGTAGCTTGCACAGTATTTCCAGAATCATTCGCGTTCTCCAATTGAAGATCATAATTAAATTCGCCCACTTCTCGGGGACGGAATGTGATGCGAATTCTGCGCGGAGAGTAAGAAGGGATCGGCTTTCCATCTAGTGGCTCCCCCGTGTCGTAATCAGACAACTTTAGCCAAGTGTTATCTTGTCGGTTAGACAAGTCGACTGTGTTTAGGATCCAATACAAGTCGATTTCGGATCTGTTCCAAACGGTGAAATCCTTAAAGTATGTTCCTCCAACAACGCAATCGTCAAACATTAGGCCAGTATCTCCAATGTCAGTCCAGAGCACTGAGCGGCAAACTCTTGAACGAAATTTCACAGTAACCTAAGTCAGAGCGCATTATGCCAAGCTGACCCCACGCCTTATCATCGAGACGTGCGCTTACCTGGTAGTCCGGCGGTGATTGAGTGTTTGGTGTCAAAATCTCATCTTCATCTCGACCAAGGGCACTTCCGCCCTTCACCTTCCAGCTTTCAATCCCACTGCTACGATCGCCGTCAGTACCTATCTTTGGACCCTTTGTGTCCCATTCTTGAAGTATCGGAGCAACCGATGCGGTAACATCCAAAGTTCCATTTCTTTGTTCTGGGAACTTCCCATCGATTCGGTAGGCGAAAAAGAAAAGCAAGCCATTAACCTCGAAGAAGTCATATGTCTCGTCTTCACCGGCGAGCCCTTCAATCTTTGCAGATTTGTCTCCTCCTGCATCATCACGATCACCCGACCGCCGTCCCCTGCCAGGCGCTTCCGGCAAAAAGGCCAAGATTACTTTTGTTGCTTCTCCCGGTGCAATACAGAGTTCATCGATGTGATTGACATAATTGAATAACTGATTAAATTGATGCCCGTGTAATGCATTCTGTTCAGTCCCAAATACACCAATTGCCGCCGCGGCTACCGTATTTGTGGTTATTGGAATGGGTGTGTCCGCAGATGCCTCACTAGGTGTGTCCGGCTCTGGTGACGTTTGATAGTTGAAGAACGGATCCAGATCCGAAAGGCCAGATTCTACAGAGGAGGACAAAGACGTCGACGATGGATCCGGCTGAGATAATCTGCGACTCTCTGGCCGTCGGTCGCGGTCGGGAAGATTCTCGTTGGTCAGTTGAAATGCAATCTGCGAACCGAGCGTCGAACGCAGCTTCACCGTAAGGTACGAAGAAGAAATATTTCGAAGCTCAAAACGCCGTAGTGCATGAAGCCCATTGAGATAGACGCTATCCAAAACGAGTTTATTGGACATGTTCACCATCTCCAACAGCGGCCGACCCGTTGGCGGAACAACCTCCGACGTAGCCATCACCGGCTAAGCTTTAAAAGTCAGTTGTTCAGCGGAGTTTTCTATACCCAATCCATCCACTTGATAACTAGATTTGTTGAAGACACACTCGGATTACACCAGGGTTGCTCCTCTGCTACAAATGAGAGACATTGCCACTTCAAAAACGCTGAACGCTCTCCGCAGCCAAGTGAATCAACTGCATTAATGATCACTTACAGCAGGAAAGTATTTCCCAGAGGAACAAGAGTAATCATCAGTGCGAGATTGTCAACATGAACCAAGGAAATTTGAAGTGTGATGTCGGTCGTGAGGATCTCGCAAAAATCCTGAACCCGACAAAGATCGGGCAAATTCTGACTCATCGGCGGACCCTTTGACAGATGGCAGTGGCACAGATCGACCCTCGTCCGCGACGAGTCTTTGTCCGTTCTTGTTTTTTGCTTGAGGGACAGATGCCTTTTGGACAGATTGTCGTCGGGCCACCGGGGTCTGGAAAGACCACGTATTGTCACGGCATGTCTCAATTCTATGCTGCAACGAATAGGTAAATGTCCGGCTTCAGATAGTGATCAATTTGGCCTTCCTGTCCTAATGAGATTCTTCATGCAGGGACGTTGCCATTGTCAACTTGGATCCTGCAAATGAGGGAATGCCGTACGTGTCCAAACTCTTCATGCGTTTGGATGTGCAAGCAACTCTGATGCAGCTTTAGATATACCCCAGATATCAACATATCGGAGCTGATCACGTTGGAGGATGCCATGAAGGAATTTGGGTTGGGACCAAACGGAGGTACGTGTAGTTACTCTTTCTCAATAAGGTTGATTTTCATCTCAGATATCTCTTGCTCGCAGGCTTGATATATTGCATGGAATACCTGGAAAAGAATATGGACTGGTTGGAGAAACGGTTGGAGGATGTCAAAGGTAGATCAACAAGAAGATAGTCTCAAAGCATGACATTGTCTAATCCTGGCAAAAAGAAAAGTACATCCTCTTTGACTGCCCGGGGCAAGTAGAGCTCTTTACACATCATAACTCGGTCAAAAACATTGTGGATCGTCTCCAAAAGCTCGATTACCGGCTGTGTTGCACGCACCTTGTGGACGCGCATTATTGCGTAGATCCTTCCAAATATGTTGCCTTATTGCTCTTATCCTTGAAGACAATGATACAGTTAGAGTTACCTCACGTCAATGTGCTGTCCAAGGTGGATCTCATTGAATCGTACGGGACGCTGGGTATGACTACCGGATTGGTGTCGAAGCTGTTTTGTAGCTAATCTGCGGCATCCCGCTTGCAATTACAGCTTTCAATCTCGACTTTTATACTGAAGTTCAAGACTTGTCGTATCTATTGCAACAACTGAATGAAGACGCGTTTGGAAAAAAGTACGTGAAGCTAAACGAAGCTTTATGCGAGCTTGTGAAAGAGTTTAGTCTGGTTGGTTTCTACACTCTGTCTATCGAAGACACGAAGAGTGTCCTGAGACTCGCCCGAATCATTGATAAAGCAAACGGATATGTTTATGGAGGACTGGACCCGGAACTCGAGCCCTCGTTGACAACTGACCCTGCAGGTTTCACGTAGCAGCCTTGCAATGTAGCGAAGTATTTTGAGACCTAACCCGACTGAGCAACTGTAAATATGTCATTCTAGCATTTGTATATAAAGGTTAGCTAGTACGAAGGATGGGCGTTCCGCCAATTGTTGATGCATGAGCTGTCAAAAATCATGGCTCGAGAGAAGCCTACTCCAAAAGCTTTATTGGATTGAACTGGCTAAAATATCAAGCCCTTAGTTGATCTTCAACAATTCCACCTCGAAAGTCAAGTCGGCCTTAGGGGGGATACCTACAAGTACATGAACTGTGAGTAAATTTGGCATTGCGATTTTACGATGCGCTCAGCGGCTTTACCTGCGGGGTGACCCCTGTACACAATATCAAAGCAAAGCCATTAGCGACTGCAATATGCAAAGAGGATCAATGATCAATGGCACACCTTTCACCGTATGCGTAGTCGTATGTGATAAACAGCTTTGCCTTTTCACCAAGAGACATTTGAGGCACACCTTCGTCCCAGCCTGCACAATTACTGGTCAGTCCCGATCTCAATGCAGGCAATGAGATGATGCGAATGAATTACCCTTAATAACCTGTCCGACGCCAATCTATGAACAACAGATCCATATTATCAGCAGTGGCAGATTACGTGATAAATTCCAAGTCACAGTTGACGATACCTTGGTGACGAAAGGCTGGCCACGGTCCCTGCTGCTGTCAAACTTGCCACCATCCTTTGTGAACTGAATACCAGAGCAATGTAAGAGCGTCCTCTTTAGTCAAAGGACAAGGACAATGCAGTGATACTTACAGTACCAACATAGTGCATGGTGACCGAGTCACCCTATTAAGATCTTGGCGTTAAATTACGAACAACAAGCGCAAGTGTGCTTCAACCGCATAAAGCTATCATCTTCATACCTTCTTGGGGAAGTTGACACCGTCGCCGGCCTTGATGGTTTCCTTAGTGACACCCTAAAGCAAGCCATCTGAGTACCATCAAAAGGAATTTGGCGTGCACCATATAGAATGTGAAAGGCTAATTGCCACAAACATACCATGTTGAAAGCAGAAGCGTGAAAACGACGTGTCAAGAGTGTTTGATGAGATGAGATGCGAAGCGAACCGAGTGGGATGGTACGACGAAACATGCTCAAAAGCTGAGGAAGGCCAGGGGTCGATCACCTCCTTTCCATAACAGGAACATAAGCCACAGTTGAGCCATCTCGGGATAACCATGGCAACTGGACACTCGGCCTTGAGGTCTCTTGCCGACCTCGACCTTCCCCGTAGCAAAATCCCACAACGAAACATGTTCCGTTTAGCGACTCGCGCGGTCCGTCCCATTGCCCGATACCCTCTGGGTAGGTCAAAACTGACTGTGGAAGGGGTGAGATGAGTATCCTCATGTACTTACCGTTCTCGTAGCGCGTGCCTATGCAACCGAAGCGTCCGGCGCTGGCAAGCTCCGCTTGAGCTTTACCCTCCCTCATCAGGTGTGTTTAGGACGCAGTGCTGACAATTGAATTCATTTGGTATGATGGGCATGAGAAACAGGAGGCGAAAGCAAACAGATCCCCGAATTTGGGATGCATTCGCCCACATATTTCTGCCCGAGCGCCGTAATAGTGTTATGCCCCCAATCGAATGAGAAATTTCAGGAGGATAGACCTGCGCTAACTGCAATCCTCCAATTACGATACATAGACCCTCCTCAGCGACGTTGAAGTCACTCAAGTAAACTTGTCCTCATCTGAGGGCGACATGGGTATCCTCGGGGAACACGTACCCACGGTTGCTCAGCTGAAACCTGGAGTAATTGAAATCTTCTCCGCTACGGACAAGCCCAAGAAGTTCTTTGGTAAGTACTGCCGGCACATTGTAGTCCAAGGCAGAAGTTAACTTGCGTGAATCCATCGCAGCAAGCGGAGGCTTTGCCATTATCAACCCTGATTCCACCCTCAACATCAACGCTTTGGAGGCCTTCCCTATTGAGGAACTTGATGTCGACGTAAGCTCGCGGTGCATCTATTGATGGAGACGGGTCAGCTAAATACATACTAAACATGCCAGGCTGCCCGCCGCGCTCTCGATGACGCTACTCGCCGCTCAACCTCGGCTGCCACCGAAGCAGAACGAGTCGCCGCCAAAATTGAACTTGAGGTGTATGAGGCTGTGGTTACCGCTGCCGGGAAGCAATAAATTAATGTATCTACGGACTCACGAAAAATCGTAATAGTTGCAACGTCATTTGTATTTTTTTGAGTTTCAACCATCATTGGAAAAACACCTCTGCTGCACCCTCCGCCCCCTCGAGTGATATGACTCGCTCCTTCACTTTATCTGACCATTCCCCAAGCCTGTCGCGGATGGTTCCAATTTGAGTCTTGTCCAAAACTCGTGGCTGCACCCAGGTTACCTACGAGGCATACTAAATCAGCCATGAATGTTCAAATGAAAGAGGCATCGGTTAGGAGACATACCATCACGATCTGATCCACCTCATCAATCTTTCCTTTGATCAACCCTAAACTCAATGCTTTCATCACCAGATGTTCCACCTCCTCAATTAACACCCTGGTTTCTTGTGAGATCGCGGCAAAAGTCATGCGTCCCCGGGACTCCTTACTCCGCTTGAATACGGCCTCAATAAGGGTCATCAAGCACAGTTTTTGGCGGAGGAATGGAATCGAACTGACAAGAAGGGGCTGTAAACCGGTAGCAGTAGCGACATGAGATGTGATTCTAATCATTTGAGCGAGATTGCTCCTACCTGCTTCAAAAAGTCACCACTTCGGCTGATTTTCTCGAAAGCGTCCATATCGCCACCATTGAAGCAGAAGAGCATGTGCCTGAGCCAGTCATATCCTGTGCCCTTCAGACTATCCAAGATTTGATGCTGAAGCTGTGACACATGGATGAGTCTCCTACGAACAAATGACCCACTACAATAGATAGTTACCAATTCCCCAAAGTTGTACACGCCTTCGCCAAGAAGTGCACTAATTGCAAGCTCATATGCGCGCTCCTGTTTCTCCAAATCGCTCAACTCCTCCAAGGAGACCGATGACAGGAATAGTAAGGCATTGTGGTAGTATTGCGGGTAGGCCATTTTCGCCTGTGGTGCAACTTGGATGAGGCTTTCTTACAAAAGATTGATTCAATATCCAGCAATTAACCTTGTAATAATCAGCAGCAACACGATAGAAGCTCGCATTTATCACTGGCTCGGTCACAGGAAGTTCGTCCAATATCTTCTCACACTCGTCAATCGCCGCCTTACAACCCTCCAAATCTCCTATCGCACGCTTGTAATGAGCCGCTTCCATGGTGGCCAGTACATAAGCGTCCTTGGAATCAGCCTTTTCCTTGAGCTTGTCTGCTTGGTTGGTCAAAAAAGCCAGCGATTCCTTGGGATCTGAAAGATATTGTGTTTAATATGGCCCATATTCAATTTCACGCTCATAAAAGTATTACCTCGGAGCTCTCTGCTGGCTCTTGTAACAAATCTAACCAGACTAAGCTGGTTCATTTTCTTCTCCCAGTCCACGATGAAGTTCTCGTACAGAGCAAATAGGTGAGACCCAGAGGACGGCTGCGCGACAAAACTCTCCAGCGCATTCGTCAGTTGATGCCATAGTCTGAAAAACGAAAAAAATCGGGCATTCAGCGACAAGAAAGACCAGAAATATCACCTTTAACTCAGATACGTCAGGTATTATTCGTTTCATTCAAGAGGCTTACTTTTTGTCATACAAATCTTCAAATGTTGTGTAAAACTCTCTCAACTCTTGGGGAGCTTTTGCCCGCTGCTCTCTCAGAAACACCGTCACATCGCGGTCCAGGTCCATCGACTCCACACCCATGACGCTTGCTGTTCTCGTCTGATAAACCGAAAGGAAGAAAGTTGGATGGACGCAAGATGCCTTTTACGTTTTGCAGCATACGAGTCCTGTAAGTGACGCGTTCGTCGGCGCCATGGTAACCTTAATGAAGATTAGGTGATCATCCCGTCTTGACCGGCCTCCTTCATGCGAATAATTCCCATCACCGCTGCAACGACGATGCCCAGCATGCCGGACGCGGCTAGTTCCGAGAACACGTCTTCTACGTCCAACGGGCCCTTCTTTAACATTGATGATATTCTTGGAAAGAATTCGGGATCAGACGAAGCCAATTTCCAGCAGCTCTTCAAACCAAATGTTCGTAACATGGCAGCGCCTGTTTTCAGGCCGTTGCTACGGCCAGGTCTGCGACCGGCTTCTGTGCGCACTACTTCCTTGCTGGAGCAGGGTGGGTCTCTGGCAAGTTGAGCCGGATATCTCATAGATAGTGGCTGACCAATGCAACTGTCGGGCACAGGAGATCAGCATCCCTCGTCCGCATCCCAAGAACTGCTGTCCGTAAGCAAGGCGGATAGTGAGGACAGAAGTGCAGCAACAATACCTTCTAGCACTAGGAAGTTTGTTCCATTATTAAGATCAAAGGGAGGACGGGCGCCTTTTCGACAGTTGGCACATGGTGCCACAGGAGCATATGATTGTACCGACAGCCCTCCCGTTGAGAGACCCAATTCTTTAGCTACGTCAACCATGTTGCAGCCGCAAACGACTATTACTCAGGGTCAATCTGCTAATATGCCAAACGTCGTGTCGAGTCAGACATCCTCTTCCTCGCCTTCCTTAAACCCAAAAGTGAGGGATTTGGCAGTAATGGACAAGCACGATAATGAGCCAAGAGATTTATCAATATTGTTGCTTTGTAGCTGGCGCATGTGATTGTGTCAGAACGAAGAGATGAGCCGGTATGAATCATAATCCTACTGGTATGATATGCAGTGCTTGTTTGACCCACCACTGATGGATCGGTAGACGCTGAAAGATGCTCCAGGGAGCAGGCTGCCGAAATTAGGCACGCAATGCCATTGAATTGAATATTCTCAGGCCCGTGTTTTGACTTTACCACGTTTAGAGAAACTACGAAACGCAATCAACCACCCGATGCTACCGAAAGCCGTACTGCCCCGACTTGATCAAAGAAGTCCTTTTGTGCGGCGTGGATCTGCAGATAGAACGGGACCTGAACGGGTCACAGCAAAAAAGATTGATGCAGCAGCAGAGGGGAAAGAAGTGCTATCTGATAATGATCGGATGAATATCTCATCAAGTGCCTCGACAATCTCGATGGGCGACGCAGTGGGTGTGAGGCAAAAGAATACCTCAGCTGAAATATGCGGTGAAGAGAAGGTATTGCCGCATGTTAGGGCTTCGTTAAGCCTAATTCAGAACTGAAGCACTGCTTTGCTTATACCTTGATCAGCCGAAGGGTATCAAGCGTATCTTGACGCCAGCTGTACCTAGAGCTATTTTAGGCTCCATTCAGAGGCCATCTGTTCGGAACCTGCCTTTAATGCATGCCCCGCCCTTGGTATCAGCCTCAGCCACAACGGAGAGGCAAATATCCCCGAACCCCAGTTCTACTTCTAACGCTGCCGCTGCGCACGCGACTGTGACGTCAGGAGTTGAACATCACCAAGCCAAAACTGTGATAAGGGAACGGTCTCAAAGTTCTGCACTTCTTAGTCCATCTTTAGGAGAAGATGGGCATTGTGGTTCTAAGCCGAAAGATGATGACGGGGTGTCTCCAACTGGTTGGTTCCTGGAGGTCCTCTATGTTTTACGCTCATCAGTTTTACGCCTGACATCTTCTAGATATGGAAGTTTCGCGTGATCCATTGCCACAGCGGCCAATTACACCGCAGCGTCGTTGGTCTAGAAGCACTCCAATGTCTTCTCGAGGTTGTACTCGCTGACGATTGGCAGTAAATGACTTTGACCTGGTTGACCTTCAGTTGTAGAGGACGGTGCGTATCACAGCCCTCCTGCGACGCCGCAAACGTTAGCCGCACATGGTGGGTATCCCGGAAAGCGACTATATTCTTGCATTAAGACGTCACCAGACTCTGTGTCCCCTGAGCACCTTTATTCACCCTGGTTGCTCTCCTCTCAGAGCAACCAGAGCAGCGCCGTGAACGCACAGGCAATAGCGAATCGGATGAGTTAGGTAAGTACACGGGAAGCCCCTGGATATGGCCTGCGATGTACTTCGCGTCGTGGCCCAACCCTTGTCCAGCTGCCGGTAGAGCTTACGTACCGATAGCATCCTATGGTTCCTTTCGTTGCACTATAATGTTCCGGACGACATCTCACTGATCCATCCCCTTAGCAACACGAGGCGGTGAGCAACGGCGGACAGATGAATCCCGCGGGGGCATGGTGTCGAATAAGAGGATCCACTCTGGATCAACGATGCAACCACCAGTTCCGCAGAACCTGTTTGGTACGATAATCGGTGGCTCACATCTGATGTTCTATTTCCTCTGAATATGACAATGCCTGCAGAATTGTCCCAAAACGCGGTACAGCGTGCCAATATGTATGCTGGGCAGTTTGAGCAATTGTCAAAGGAGAAAAGTCTTGCTCAGAGTGTATCATTGTTGCCAAGTGGCACGCAATACCAGCGGCCAAGCACTCCTGCCATTGAAGCAAGGGATTGGAAGACAATCTGCACGACAATTGTAGGAGATGTGCTTATGCTGGTGAATAGCGGATTCTTGATCACATTTCTGTATCAGACACAAGAAGTGGAGCAGGCCACCCGTCAGGCACTCGATGGTACGTGTTGGATCAATGCATTTGCAGGCAATGGATGGTCTGATTGGCTGCTTACAGGAATCGAGCAAGACAATCGGTTCACTCTACGACAGCACATGGAGGTAAATCACAGTAATCTTCTCCAAATATGCAGCTCGTCAAACCTGTCTCTTCTATGCAGCTCGATCAGATCGACCGGACCATGCAGATTTTGCGGAGTGAGATCGCAGATCAGCGTGGTATGCGCAGAAGTTTCAACATGGGTAACATATGATCACCACATAAGTAGTATTCCGCCCCTCGTGTAGCACGGATCCTGAACATGGCCTGCGACATGCTTATACTTTTGCGTGACGACGAGCTAAAGCCGCCCGCGGAAACAAGGGATTCCAAGAAGCGGAAAAGAAATGAGATGGATGAGGGGCGGGACGCATCTCCTCTTGAAGCTTCCCACTCCATCCCAGTTGTAATGGACACGGCGCATGCACTCAAACTAACCCCACTTGATTCCCAAACAGGCGACCCAGGGAGTGACCATGTATCAAGCAGCGGCGAAGGCAGTGAACCTATTTCGAACACCAAGGATTCTTTACAGCCTATTAGCACTGTGAAGCATGACAAGCAGGACTCGGACAATGAATCCGTCGATTTGATGTAGTTTTCTATTATGTACTTTGTCATTACCTGTTTATATATATATATGTTCATTGCCTTTTCAAATATGATACTTTCAGCTGTAATTCTTCAAATTGACAACTGAGACGCAAAGGTCACGGTCACCAAATGCCGAAAAGACATTTGTTTGGATGACAAGAAAATGGAGCCATGATACTGCCTTCAGTGACCGAATGTCCTTTATTGAAGAAATTAACCTGGGGTATCGGCTGCATTGCAGCTTGAGGACACTCTGACGTCTCAGAAACAAGGCGCGGGCAGGTTCAAAGCATAAAGTCGTCATCCAAACGACCCAAAATCCCATCATCAACAAAAAAAAAAAAATTCCAAACAATCACCCAAACTAAAGCCGAACTTGCTACTTTCTCTTCTTCTCCGCTCTTTGTTGCCCCTCCTCATCACTCCTTCTCCTTTTCTTCCTCAAAGAAGATGATGACTGAGCAGCACTTGACAATCCCACGGTTGCTCCAACTCGATTCCCACCTCCAACGCCGCTCGTCGCTGCGTTCTTCATTATAAACTCTGCATCCTCCGCCACAATGATTCTGTCTCCTGGGATGCTGGTATTGTAAAAAATTCGGGAAAGGGCGGGAAGGAATACGGGCGGGTTATCGTCATTCCGGCAAAAAGCGTAATAAAAGTTGGTCTTTTAAAAAGACAAAGGGGCATTCGTTAATACGTTTTACGAAAGTTTATCTGTCATAGAAACATACCTCTGGATTCAGATAGGTTAAAACACCATTGCACTCATCGGCCAATTTTAACTCTTTTGGAGCAGCAACGCCGTCTCTCATATCTGTCAATCCGACACCGCCATCCGGGAATTTCGAGTACAGTGACCGAGAGAGGGACGGATAAGGATAATGCGTGTATCGCCAAAATGGATGTGCATCGTCTACGAGATCTGTTGGCATCATGCGACGGTGCTGAGGACGCCGAGAGTAGGGTGCATGTCGGGATAACGGAGCGTATGGGTATGGGTCGCCTGAAAAGTAGGGAGGCGGCGGGGGACGAAGGTAGTTCCAGAATGGTGTTGGAGATGAGATGGGGCGGTGAGGTAGAGTGCTGCTGGTGGGTGCGGGATGATGACGGCGGTAACGGGGACGGGTGTGGTGGGATGTGCTGCTGCTGCTGTGGGATTGAGTTTCTACTTCCATTTTTGAGCAGTGAGACAAGATGGGTGGTGTATGGCGGTCGTGAACCTTGAATGTGTGAAGGAGAGTCCAGGTTGCGAATCTTGATGTGGAACACTGAGTATCGTGGTTTTGAAAAACTGGCGATATAGAACCGAAGTAGCTACGGACCGAGTTCCTCTTTTGACGGTCACCTACGTCACAAATACTCTTACAAAGTCTGAAAGGAGGTTTTCAGCCTCGGAATGTCAAAAAACAGTATATCGTCCGGTCTCGTAAGCTCCCAAAAAAAGAAACAACCCAAGATCTTGCTGTTAAAAAAAGCCCCGTCGACCTCCACCGGCTGTATCGGTGAATATGTACGGTTTGAGCGTCCTATTTCCTTTATATGTTCGACTAGAAGGGCATGGCGGTGTATAACGTTCTCTTAATGTGAGATCTTGTGTGTAAGATTTGCGTACAAAGGGGAGCTTGTTGGAGGATATGTCAAAATGGCCACCTGCCTCGCGCTTGACCCACCAAGAAACACCAGATCGATACTCAAGTCCAACAAAACCAATACAAAGGCAAATAAAAAAATGTCCGAAGAGACTGTCTGACCAGTTCTGTCACAACAAACACCCCAAGCAAAAACAACTGCCCAACACCACCAAGTAAATCGACAAAGGAACTCAACCCTTCCCAACCCCAACGATTGTAGCGAATATTATTATTTTTAGGCCGGTTTAACACCGTCTAGTCCTTGTCCATACTGGTCTATAATGTCTGTATAAATCTCGGGCCACAACCTGAGGGTCTAAAATTGGGAACAACATCGTTAGCTGTCCTCAGTCCATGCCGGGCCTACAGCACAGTAGACCGGGCAATTGTTTTCATATAAAATGACTCTTTCGGCCATCATCGTTGGATGGAATCCTGAGAGCTGCGATACATAAGCGCCAATTGCAAGATGTGAGAGCTACAGTTCCTTGATTGGGGACTTTGGCCAGCAGTTTCCTTCCAAAGCGGCACTTGAAAAGATCCAGTGATTATGTCACCCAGCACACGTGACTAGATCAGTTGCATTTTATTATTCAACATCTACAATCCACCACACAACAACCATCGGATGGCCTCTATCGATGACCGTAACCTCCGGACGTGCCTTTGCGAAATATAAGCGAAAGACCAATGCCAGGGAGCGCCGCTTCGCATAGCGAAAGTTACTCTTCCCAATTGCCAGTTAGCCAAGTAGCTGTGGGAATCTACAGTAATCATAACTCTTGACACTATAATAGCAGTATCGCATCGTTTGCATCGAACTTTCTCACATTTTCACAGTCTGGCGAAGGTCATTCGCGGATCTGGCACATTGTTCAGCAGTGTAGAAAAAGGGCTTCGAAAGTATGATTAGGATATTTGTTCAGAAAAGGACCTGGACTGCTAGCAGATGCTGAGCATAGTTGCGATGAGAATAAGCGGTTACGCGCGGGTGCCCTTTCAGCTTGGAACATGCGGGGCGGTGGTCTGCCGAAGGCTTCGCACAGTGGGACTGACCACAAAGACAGTTCTGTCATCGTGGACGCAGATATAAATCTAATTCTAGCCAAGTAACAACTTTTGCGGTACCATCACCAGTCCAAACCCTTCGATACCATCCACCATATCACCAGGCAAGGCTACCCCATACTTGCCCAAAACAGCGGCAGCCCATAAGAAATCATTAACCTGTATCCAGTTGCACAGATCCCCTCCGACCTGAAGAACTGGCATTACAACATCTTCAAAGTGCTCTACAATATCCTCTTTTTGCTCTGCTAGGATGGACTCTACTTCCTGGGGTTGTAAAAGATCCGGCAAAACCTGCTTCCAAACACTATCCTTGTTTGTCTTTTCGAAAAGCAGAGCAATACAGAGAAGTGTGTCCTCGTCGAAGGTTTCCGCAAAATCCTCCTGTAATGAGGCCTGCAGAGTGTCAACAGCACTAATAAAAGGGTGCGAAAGGTGTTCATTCGTTAGGTTGAGGAACAGAAGCGTAGTAAGTGCGTTCGAGGAGGTGGGCGGAACAACGTCCCGGTAATGGTCTGCACGTGCTCTTTCAAAAAACTTTTGGAGAGTTGTACGACAGAGGTTCATGTTATGCTTCAAGATCGTACTCTGGCCTGTCGGGAGATCGTACCGTCAACAGATGATATTGGACAGTGGGCCATTCCACTAATACGCACCGTCACGATATGTCCTGACCATCCTAGTTCGGTACTTCCCATCCTCTTGAACAACCACATTGCTCAGATCTGAAAGCTTTTTGCTCATCAAGCTCCAAAGGGTCGCCAAAGTTGCTATTTCATTCCTGCTTCCCACGATAGCGTCATCCTTCCAGGTAGCACTCAGTTCACAGGAGTTCATGACCAAGATGCGTGTTACAGTCAGCAGATCTTTGGGAAGCTCGACTTCGTCGTCTCCTGCAAACAGGAGATGAACCAGTCTATTTGGAGTCTTGCAAGCGAGCATATCCCGCTTCTTCTCTGCCAAAGGGTCCGAATCGTAGATATTCAGGGCCACCTTGACGTAGTCTTCAGGATTCGGGCTCAGCACAAAACCGTAGTTCCCGAGCAGGTTCTGACGATAGGTCAGGTGGAGAGCGTAAATGGCATACATTTGCAGCATACCTCATTCCCTTTCGCTCCATAGTTATTGAAGATTTGCGCTCCAGCCTCAATGTTATCCAGTGTGACAAATGTGACGCTAGTCTTGTCAGCGATCTGCCATTCGATCCGCTCGCCACGACGATGATTTAGCTAAATGAGATCGAAAGTAGTCAGATACCGACCTGTAGATTATCTTGTGCGAGAAATCAATGCTGACCATGTCCAGGATTGGATACAAGCACAGTTCACTGGTTCCCTCTGCAACTTCTACAGCCTCCTCGGCAGCATGCTCACGGTCTTCACGGGATGTGTCATTTCTTGAACGCGGAAATGCTCGGCTCGAAATTGCTGAATATGCCCACAGCATATTTTCCCTGTTTCCAAGCCAAAATGATTCAGAAATCAGATGGCAGGAAATCAAAATATCTTGTCCATCTCTCGACAGGGAAAGACCATTTCCATACCATGTCAAGCTATGTTTCTTAAAAAGATCACCACAGACATCCTGCAGAACCTTCAAGCCGGTTTCCAACACTTTCCTTCGCTCTCTCACAATGTGCTTCAGTCCAGTTCCTCCCAAAAGTCGATCAATCTCCTCTTCCTCCCACCAGATGGGTAGCTCATACCGCCGTGGTAGAACCTCCAGGTATGGGCGCCAAAATGACGTTGGATTTTCATATCTCTCGTAGATGAGATATGCAGAGAGAAGGATGAGTCCTGGAGCGTAAGGGTCTCGATTACTTTGTGACAGCAGAGAATAGGTTGCGGGGTTATCGACAAAGTGCTTCGTAAGCCGAGCGCCCAGGTGAGACGTCCGTGCCGTCGCTTCAGAAAGGATAAGGTGGGCAGGGATCTGGGCGATAGGGCTATTACATGAAATGGCACGACGTGCATAAACTGTTCGAGTAGCGTTGAAGGGATCTGTTTTCACACCGCATCAGCTCTACACTTCACATTCTTGGTTGGGTAAAAACCCACCGTCCCCCGCTTCTTCTCGAAAGTCCAGGTTATCCACGTCCGCGCCCTGTTCCACGGCCCATTTTAACAGATCTCGTACACATTCCGAGTACTTTTCCGCTGTTTCTCGCGTATCTGAAGACTTTAGTTTTTTCTCCAGTCGATCCGGCAGTGGATTGCTCTTGCGTTTTTCAACTGTCGTCATTGGGTGGGCCGAATTCAGTGAAGTCCATAAAGCGTTCGATCTGGTCGATGCCGATGTTGCTATGGATACCGAAAATGCAAGGTCGTTGGACGCTTCGCTTGCAACGATCTCGTTGACATTCTTGAACAACATGCTACGACGGATTGGTAGGGGTCCTCTATTGCATTGGCAGATAGAGGAGCTTAGACTGACTGAATCCTGTTCTTCGCTTTTCATAATAGGACGTGTTCAACCGGCCCTTGTGGTCCGCAATGCGACCAGCGCCAGGTAAGGCTCGTTTGTGAAGCGAGTGCCGGCGAGTAACCAGACGTGAAGAAACTAACTGTGGGTGCCGTTTCAGGGCGCTGCAAACAAGTGTACCATCGCCCTCAGACGTCACAAGTACATCCACGCCGCCCACCACCGCCTCCAAAGCTCCCCAATCCTTCCGCCCAAGCGTTTACCCTCGCATTCGAGACTTACTCCGAGATGGCGCTTATGAATCGCCGCAAACCCTTCAGCAAACGACCGATCAGCTTGAGGGTATCCGACGTGCACAGGAAGCTGTGGCGCAAGGTCGCTATGCGGTCCTTCAACCAAACTCGACATCCAAACGTCCGAAGAAGCCTCACCAAGCTTTCCTTGCGCGGCTGAGGGAGGATGGTGGTGACAAGATTGTCAGTTTCCGGAAAAACTTTTTGCACACGGAGTACACACGATTCGTTACCCTGTGCGATCAGGTCAAAGGTTTGACTCTGGATCAGGCCTTGCTCCAGATACGATGGTTGAGAAAGCCAATCACCAAAAAGATGGAGGAAGCTTTAAAGGAGGCAATTGTGAAAGCAAAGGAGCAGGGCCTCGACTTGAAGAAAACATTTGTGGGTTAGTGCCTTTGGTTAGAAGACACATGATCCCACTGTTCAACAGCCATTGACTTACTCATTTTACACAGCTGATGCATACGTAAAGGAGAACGCTGCAATTCTCCAATCCCAACTCGTCAAGCGCTATCTTCGTGGCCGTGGCCGTTACGGCGCGACTCCTCATCCTGTGACGGCACTCTTGGAAATTACACTCCAAGAGCGAGAAAAGCCTTTCAGCATCCGTGACAGTGACCCATTGGAATGGCTGCGAGAACGGCTGAGGGACCGCCAACGACCGTTTGTGAAGAGTGCGGAGGAGGTGTACAATGATGTGAGAAGCAAAAGACCCATTAAGCAAGTGTTTTGTTAACATGGCGGGAGGAGAGGAAACAGGTCGTGTGCATTACCATTAATAGCAAGCAATAGCTCTGTTTCATCAAGCAACAAGGAAGGTGCTTACAATGCATGTTCAAATTCAATTGGTGGACTGGAGAACATCGATTGTATTGTCAATATTATTAGACAGATGATATTTATCTACAAAACATTTATGTAACAGATACATGCAAAAAAAAACTACTGAATGAGGTCCTTTAGCCGCCGCCGCTGCCGCCTACTCCTCGTGCCAACTGTCCAACAGCCCCAATGGCAAAACCGAGACGATACGCTTGATCTGCGAACGAGAGAGATGCTGTTTAGCCCAGCTGCTATCAAATGCACTGCGACCGATTCCAAGGAACGAATAAGGTACCTCTTTCGGCCTTTTTCTGGGGATCCTCTTCACCCTCCCCTATGGTGTACTCTGCACGACACTTTAGGCATTTCACTTCTTTCATTTTTAAACAGCACAGAATGCCACAACTATGGGTAAAGCATTAGTCCAGTCCGGAATACAGAGCGAAACAAGACAGGAGAGAAAGTTACGGGAAGAGAAAGATTGCCATAACGTAGGCAGAGCGAGGATAGTAGGGTTTTGACCACTCGTGAACGGCTCCTGTTGGGCATGTTGGAGACTGCACATGCAGTGAGATTGTGAGTTATCGGGCATGACAATCTGGGACCAGTTGGGCAATCCACCTACCGATGGGTCCCCTCGTTCAAAATGGTCGTCGTAGGGGGGCGGCGGTGGCTCTGGCTCGTTGGACATGTGGATCTTGGATAATTGCAAAAACGAGAGTTTTGGCGAAAAGGACGGCGGCTGGTCATGTTCAAACGGCTTACTTAATACGGAGTCACGGGCGATGGGCATGGTTGGAATGGTTGGATTGGGCTTTGGATTAAATGATCAGTAAGTGGGGCAGTTGATGGGATTTTGTTGATGAAGATGCTCACCGACTTTACAGTCAGCAACTATTTCTGCCATTAATAAAATATTCCAAAAATACGGGATGCGGAGGTGATTGCCACAGTCGAGAGTCGAGTTCGAAGCAATTACGATTCTTGATAGAGCCACGATCTACACAAATAATTATACGCAGCTGAACCATGCATTCGTTTTCTGATTTGCGGGTTAAAGTTGGGCAAATCAGCGAGAGTAAGGAGACTGATACATGCATATGCGACCGGGGTATTTTTACAGCGGTACTCAAAAATGTTTGCGCTCCAGCTGAAAGATTAGTTTGAAATCAAACGACGAGCCGAAGGCGTCATAAATAGAACTTAGAGAGCCCAATGGAGCGAGGGAAAGATGACGAAATATACATCGGGCTATCTGTGAAAGTGCGCACGGACTCTTTTCCATCAGGAATGCGAGGAAATGTAAAGCGAAAGTCCTAACGCTGTAATTCAGAGAACCATTCAGCAGCCGCTAGCAGTAGTAGTTAAGTACCGACTAGGGGCACCAGCGAGATCCAATATAATGATGAAACCTGTCCTGCAAGCAACTCCACTTTTCCGCTAGATCTAATCCAAAATGCCTTGGCTGCGCAATTCACCACCATATATATCTTCATCGGCCAAGCGTTATTTGTTTATACTGCTTGTTCAGCCACGTGAGCGCAGCCGATTATGGCCAGCGATCAACGATGTGACTGCTGGTCCATGAGCTCTGGGTTTGAGCATGTGGACATTCACACCTCATCTGCGCCATACAAAATGGTTACGGCCGCACCGTTTTTGTCGTCACTTTCTGCAGCATGTGTCAGACGGTAGCAAGAAAAGCTTCTCTTCGGCGATCGAACCACCGTCGCTGCCTGTCTCCATTTACATTCACTGGCCGTATTGTGAAAGGTTTGAATACTGTTTCTTGGACTCTGTTGCTGGAAAAAATTGCTGGCAGCTAAGTAAGGATTCTCATGTACGGAATTTGCAACGTTCTAGTAAATGCACATACTGCTCGTTCAACAAGTATCACATACCTCAAGGGTGAGTGACAAGAACGACCCGATAGACGTATTGTGATAGCTCCACAGTTGCAGGCGGAGAAGGAGTACAATCCATCATCTCTGACAAGCGCTGATAATAGAGGGCAGGACCATGACAGAATGGAACACGCTTTATTATCAGAACTAGAGCACGCCCTCTCGGTGCCTCTAGAAAATGTTTTGAATCCCGATAAGGTTCCGCCCACATCGAAAGGGGAAGCACCTCGGCGACGAGTGAATTCGGTATATTTTGGAGGAGGCACCCCGAGTTTGGCAAGGGTAGGATATACATATAGTCATCCGTTCTTTCCTTGGTATTTCGTATATGATGGAATCATCATGGTTAATAGATTCACGCCTAATTGTCGTTTATCGTCCATTACTTGTCCCCCTTTCCCGTGGTGCCTTTTTTGATGCTTCATGCACTAGCCTACGATGATATCCTCCATTTTGGACCTGATCGCCTCGAAATGCAATGTTTCACCATCGATGGAAGTAACGCTAGAAGGCAACCCAACGGTGTGTCCCAAACCTCAACCGCCCGTGTTGCCCTGCAGAGTCTCACATGTATCCTACCAGTCTAGTGAAATGGCCCGTCTACGAGATTTTCGTGCAGCAGGGATTAATCGCATGTCCCTGGGCATCCAGGTGAATGACCCTATACTATTAGATTCTGGATAAATAAGCTCCGGGGGTTAACTTAAGCAATACATCCGCCTAAGGCGCTCGATAACAATGATCTCCGCTTTTTTGGCCGTGACCATTCCGTGATGGAAGGTATATCAGCCGCCCGATCTGCCGTAGAGTTGTTTGATGCCGTGTCGTTAGATTTCATATGGGGAAGACCTCGTCAAAGTCTTCATGCTTGGGAGGAGGAGCTAGGGGTAGGCTCTGTCGGCTTGTGCAACCTATTCGCAGGCAGAGTTTGGTAACAGACGGTTTTCGACAACAGATTGCGGCAGCCCTCAATCCAACGCATCTAAGCCTTTACCATCTGACAGTTGAACGTGGAACACCGCTTTTTGACTTTGCGAAATCTGGGAGTGTTTCTCTCCCTAATGAGGATGCGTCCGGTGAAATGTACGAAAGGACCGTCGAGGTTGGTGGTTCGGTGACCACGGTAATCAAGAAATCGCTCACCATCTCGCGGGAAAGGTCGCAGAGAAAAACGGTTACATTCAGTACGAAGTATCATCTTTTGCAAGGGATGGTAATCTGAACAATAGAAGTCGGCATAATTTGTCTTATTGGACTGGCATGGATTACATAGGTTGGCAGCGTACCCCTTGGTTGGGAAGATGACCCTGATATTCGTTATGAAAGTGGTAACGCATCGTCGGTCGGTATAATCTAGGAATCGGTCCAGGTGCTCATGGCAGGTTGTACGGCGCTCACGACTTTCAAAGATTTCGAACCTTTAGAGTGAGTGAACTTTCATGATAATATTGCAATTTAACATCAGTGTGACGAATTCCTACATAGATCCTTGATCCAAATACCTGGATGAAACAATGCGAGGAGATCGGGCATGGGTGAGCTATTGGCATAATTGTGCCATCCATCCCATGAAGACGTGTTAATGCAACATTTTCAAACAGGATGCGAAAAGTCGTCCCGATGCCGCATCAGCAGACACTTCAGGAACTCATCGTATTAGGCCTCCGTACCAGTGACGGTGTGGATTTTCGCAATCTGTCACTGCACATGGCAAAGCATGTGGATTACATCATGGAGGTATGTCGGCATTCGCGACATAATCCGTATGGATGGTTCTGATAGTCCTGTAGATTCTGGACTTCGCTCGTGCGCAGGATTTTGTGGATGCTGGATTATTGGAGTGGATTGATGGACAGGTGGTTTCTGTAGGTGGCGGACGGTGGGTAAGCGGAATTCGACCGACAAGAAAGGGATTGGCCGTTGTGGATGGTATAGTGGTTGAGATAACGTCTCTGAAACCGGGAAACTGAGGATTGGAACTGCCGTTCAACACGTTTAACAACGTGAGCATACCATGCGGGACTTGATGAGAGAGGAAGAGAAAGTGTAGGCGAATGTGAGAAAGTGCGAGCACAAGAAGAGTATAAGGATGTTCAGACTCAATATACATATGAGCCGGATTGACTTTGGCTCCCCTTGCATGGTCCCTATTTTTGCACCGCTTGGCCTAAATTCAGTCTTATCGAGCATTTTACATACTATTATCCCAAGGCCCCTATTACAGCAAGACACTTCCGGCATCAGTGTCTTGTCTATTACATCTCTTCCATATTAATATAATCGTAGCAGGCAACCCACGCAACTGTGCAGATTGTCAACGAACCTCTGGTGTTCGAGTGATCGTCTTGTTGCCGACAGCATCACCGGCGTGCACAAGTTGGAGGCCATGGTTAAAGGAAAAACGGGGGCGGGAGCTGCTGCGGCCTACATCTGATAGGTGCATCCACGGCATGCTCTTGGGGGAGAGAGACAGTGGGGCCCAATGGAAGCCTTGTGCGCAATAAATAAAGATTTTGTCGCAGAAGACTACAGGAGGATGTAGTATGGAAATGGTACGAATACGGCGTCTGCAAAGAAGAATCTCGCTCAGACCTTTTGATCGTCGTCGACCATCAACAGCCTTGCTCATCCTAGCAAAGCAATAGGTAATTGGTCATGATCATCATCAGGAAAGCTCACAATACTTATAGTGGCCAGATGAACTGATGTAGGTATTCCTGGCCGCATGTTTGTGTCTCAATGGATACTATTTTATATTCAATTTCAACCGGCCTTGTCTTTTTTCTTTCCGCTAAACATGCCCCTAATCCCCTTTTCTTTTCCGTCTCGCGCTAAGCTCACACTAGTCGAACTCCGGGACATGCCGTTATCGGCATCTCCCCTCCCAACAG
Organism: Spizellomyces punctatus DAOM BR117; assembly: GCF_000182565.1. Classification (NCBI taxonomy): domain Eukaryota; kingdom Fungi; phylum Chytridiomycota; class Chytridiomycetes; order Spizellomycetales; family Spizellomycetaceae; genus Spizellomyces; species Spizellomyces punctatus. The sequence goes on from NW_015971542.1 coordinate 1,485,537, forward strand.
AAGCCGACGCAGACGATAATAATTCCGTCGACGCTGCTAGCCCTTTAACTATCTCCGACGATGGCGTAGCGTTACCCAAATCTTTCAAAATCTCGACGAGTTGCACCGGGTTATATATATGTGTCGTCCCGATAATCACATCTCTTTGCAACTCTTTGATCACTTCATACGTTGCTCGTAGCTCAGAGAACGTTAGCCCACCTAGAGAAAAGAGGATGATTCTTGGGCCGTTCTTGCGCAACTCTGACGAAGAAACTTGTTGTTGTGTCTGCTGTTGTGACTGCTGAATTGTATCTGGTTGTGTGTCATCGGATGCCTTTTTTCGAGGCGTGGCCCATGATGCGCGAGTTGTGCGTAAAGAGGTTGGGTGTGATGGATCGGGAGGGATAAGCGCCAGCGCTTTTTCGCGGGGAGTTTTAGTAGCGTTTGTTGGCGGTGGTGGAGGTGGTGGGGCAAGGTCCTCCGGTGGGGGCTCTGTGATCCAGGGGAAGATGGTCGAATCCAATTGATTTCGTATTTGGTCCTATGGCTTTTGAAATTATAAACTGCTGCCGACGGCGTGATAGAATTTGATGCATACCTGCAGCACGGTTTTCAGGACGGGAGACCATCGACTCAAGTCATAGGTTTCCCCCTTCCTCTTCTTCTGTCGATTGTGAAGGTGGTATGTGTACCGACCCCGGTCCTTATCTTCCTTGCTTTTCTCCTTGGACTTACTCAATCGAACACCCACGAGAGATAAGTTTGTGATTGCTTGTGAGTCCTCCACAGAAAGCTTGGCGTATCCCAGTAACCGACGTCGCTCGTCGTCCTCTATTCCATGTTGGGTAATTATATACAGCATCAAAAGACGGAGCTTGTCGGTTGGGCTTTCAAAAAGTCAGATTGTGATCGTGCATATGCAGTGAGGGGCAGGATTCTTATTGCGGTGCCTACCTAACGTTGTCGCTATCCAAGGCAGGGACCATGTCCATCATAACATTGGCAAACTTAATGGCTCTCCCATCAACCGATTCACCCGTCGCGAGATCCTATAAGACCGATACAAATCCTGTGAGCCAACAGCCCCTCTGTAGCGAGCATAAGGTACAGCAACTTGCCTGCTCAACGGCGGCAACCATATCCAACTGCCTTCTCTCAAACATTGTCTTGCACTCCTGGCAAATGTTGATGTGGACTGAAAACTACTCGCGTACCAGGCGTTAGCCAATATTACCTTCGTTTTTCAAAGCACAACAGCAACGACCAGGTACCTTGGACTTCATCTCCTGAAATTGGGGTAATGAGCTCAACGTGTCTTTCATTTGTTTAAGAGAATCGATCCCCTTTGCGCTGTCAGTTAAAGGTAAACAATCAGCTCACTGTTCGTTTACCACATGCGTGTGCGCAAACCGGTTACCTAGCGTCACCGCCTTCTTTCTCCATAGCTGTGGCTGCAGCTCGATTCTCCGTTAGGAACTTATTGAATGTACTGCGAATGTACTCAACGGCGTCCGCATAGTGCCAGTGACGAATTAGCATCTGAATTGGTGTCAATCAACTAAATAGATTAGAAGGTGCAGGAAAGTTGAAATATTGGCCGCATGCTTACCCAGATTGGATCATTTTCGTCTAGGCTGGCGGACGTAACTTGGGCGGCGGAAGCATCCGTCGATGCTCCTCCCTCAGTCTTGTATCTAATTGTCCCGAGATGATGCCTATTCAGCTAAATTTCATTAGCAGGCAGTACAAGGTACTCACATGTACTTTCCTCCCTCCAGCACCAACAAATCATTCATCATGGCTTGGTACGTAAACTCGTGTACCAAAGGTGATACCATATCCAAAGCCCTATCAACAATCACAAGGACAGAACGCTTGTAAGGACTAGGTGGCGGAAAATCTGGATCCAATCGGCATAGATCATCGAGCTCTTGCTGGACTCTATGGGCCAGTTTCGAAGCGACCGTATTTTGGGTGCCTTGTGGTGAGTAATATCGGATATAAGGGTAGTCGCCCAAGGTGGAAAGAACAGAGATGATCTGGTGCGCTTAGGAATTGAGATGGCTGTGACCGAGGAGTAAAGGGGACCGGCAGCGAGTGGGCTTACACGTTGTGCTATGCTGGTTATTTCACCTGCTTGGTGACCTGCGGCTTGGGGATTGTACAAAGGGAAGAGGGAAAGCGGTTGTTCAAAGGTGAATACTTGTGGTTCGTACGCTGGCGTACGCTCATTCGTTAGAAAAGGTTTAATGTCCCTTTATGTTAACCTTGGCACATACCAATAAAGTCAACATTCATTTCCTTTAGGGTTTTGACATAAGCCGACGCGGCTGAGGTTTTTATCTTTTCAAAAAGATGATCCGGTAATCCTAGCAACAGGCAAGATACGACATGTTGGCTCACATTGACGTACAAAGGTATGGCCTAACATATTCACCTGCAACGAAAAAGACATGTGCGGCAGCATACATGGCCTTTCCTTTTTCGAAATCTGCCAGAAATCGATCTACGCAGGCGTCCACTGGTGAGATAAAGTAGATGGCCTCCTTAGTCGGATATGGCTGCCGCTTTCGTGTCAAGTCTTCCACCACTTCATAATCAAGTAAACCTGGTTTAGCCAAGCCAAAACTATGCACCCAATTCGACGACACACACAGGTCACATTTTCCTCTAGAATATCATGCATCCTGCAAGCCGTATTCAATATCTTGATGGATTTAGGATCAACGACAATGATCTTCCATTTTCCGGGAGGCTGTACGGATTGGATCATGTCCACTAGTATTCCTGTGAATGGTTGCATGTTAGGGGACTCTGGGTCGGCCTAGAAGGCGCTCAAACTTTGTCACGTAACAGCATGAACCCACTTTTTTTCATCAATTCCTTTATTGACGACATTCTGGCAGATATACAGTTGTCAACGTCTCATTGGATAGATTCACCTTGACGTCCCCAGTGGAGGGTGTCACTTGAAGGACAACCGGAGGCCTAGAGGACAAGACCACGACGCGCTCTGCTGCTCACGTAACATTCATTGCATGACTTTGCAAACTTCTCCAGTGCTCAGTGGTACAGTCACAGCGAAAGCACTATAGCTCCATGGCAACGCAGCCTCGTCGTCTGTCGTGCTCCAGAAACCTGTTGACACTGACAACAGAAAATCACAATCACCAAAATGAAACCAAAGAATCCCGCCCGCCGCAACGTCCCGTTGAAGCCACAAATACCTGGGAAAACCATAAAGAAAAGTGCTGGCTCAGGTGGAAGGAGAACAACGAAGCCGAAGGCAGTCTCGAACGAGATACCCAAGACTTTGACAACCTCAGCAGCCGCACCCGCAGCCGCACCTGCACCCACGCCCACACCCACATCCGCCTCCACAGCAGTATCTGACGAAGCCACACTCGCATCCATTCCCACCACATCCCGCAAGAAGGGCAAGAAATTCCCCACACAGGTGCGCAAACCAGCGTCTCCTAGGAAAAAGCTTATGAACTGACATATCTGGCCAGTCACACCTCCTATCTTTGATAGATGCGATATCAACACAGCAAGATCAGGTCATCACCAACAAACTCGCTCGACATCATGCAAACGCGGCCCGCAACTCGGTAAAGCAAAAGAAGACCCAAGACAAAAAGAGAGAGAAGAGAGCAGAGATTGAAGTCATCAAGAAGCAACTAAGGATGGAGAAGGGAAAAAAGAAGAAAAGAAAGAGTAAAGAGGAACCGGAGCAAGATTCAGAGAGTGGAGGGAAGCCAAAGAAACGGGTCACATTCGATCTTTAGCGAGCATGACATTTGTACATTCTTCATTTCAGACGCACCGTGTCGGTAGCATGTGTATTTATCTATTTTGAAATCAACTATAATATCTAAAGTAAAAATACAGAAGAGGTCATTACTGCGCCTACCGCCAGGGCAGACCGCCAATATGTGCTCACACTTCTTGTGGCATCACTGGCAATATTACCGTCGCGGACATTCTTGCCAACCACCAACTCTACGCTTCCTTCCCATCCCAGCAGCCTAAGACTGTCTAAAATCCCTGGACCATAAACGCCGCGTCCACCAAACCTTGCAATCAACTCGTCTAATGTCTTTCCGACCATATCCCCAACTGTTGGTACCATTAAAAAGTCCTGAGAGTTTGAGTAGGAAGCGTCAACGTGTGTCAGGGTCGATCCCGGTTCGTACGATCCCGGACTGCGTGTCGAGTACAGAGTTGTGTTGCGGAGAGCGATGGATTTCGTCGAGGAGGTGATCGCCTTGTAAAGGCTGGCGGCCGCTGAAAAGGGGGCACCGCTGGATTCAAATGAGGAGATAAATGATGACAAGGAAAGAGACCCGGATCCTTGAGGCCACCATTGTTGTATAGGGATAACCTGGGCTTCTATAGACTTCCCAGTAGGGTCTTGGACGAGCTTGTCGAAAGGAGTTAGGAGAGTCCATGCGTCGACGCTTGGACTTGCGATTGGGCCGTGTAGATACAATTGTGGCGCAACGTAGGGATTCTGCGTCGATGAAAAATCCTTGTACATCACCGAAAACGGTACCAATGAGGTATCCCAACCCATTCCGTGGGTAAACTCGTGGGTAGCTACGAACTCAAAATCGGTCTGGTTCGGGCCAATCGTCTGTCCTGAAGACTTGAACCAAAAGTCGAAATCCGAGTTGAATTCAGCCATAATGTCGTAAGGTGCATAGTCTAGCTTAGTGTCATGCTTGCTTTGCTTGACGAGAGATTGAGGGTATAAATAAAAACGAGTGTTTTCCGTGTCATCACCTGTAGCAGATTGCGCTTTAGGCCGAGCCGGAAAATAGGCGGCAGGCAGCGCCATCCCTAACGTGTTCCCCATATCCCCACATCTGTCCTTTCGTCTTCCGTTACAAAAGCTTCTAAATGTGGCATGAACTCTGACCCTCTCTTTGATCGAAATCATTTGCGAAATGTACTGTCCAGCATTTTCAAACCCTTGTTGAGCGAATCGACAGGTTTGTTGGGGAGCGTTTGGACACACAAATGTGATGTCAAATTGGGAATTTGCGCGGCGACTATGCGCATTAATGGGTGGCAATGATGGCTCATGCTCTCGTGGCAAAAAGGGGTAGGGTGTAAGGTGAGGCGAAAATGGCGATATTCGGTCAAAGCGGGTGACAATGTCCTCCGCAATTGCTGACCGGAACGAGTGCGAGGCCAAGAGGAGGAGGTAAAGTCCATATCGGTAGAGCATTGTGGAGGCGAAGGACGGGGTTTCTATGAGTGCTTGCTGACCCTCCGAGCCATAGAATGGTTTTATAAAGCCGGTTAGAAACGACGAAAGCCGACGACGACGACGACGACCAACGTTCGATTTCTCTTTTGACGTCGTCTTCGGCGGCAAATTTGCTGCATGACTGTGCCCCTTTACGGCTTAGCTGCGTGTCGCCCATCCATCTTGTAATTTGACCCCAGTCCACCATCCATGGAGCTAACAGGGTTAAGGTTAGGGTTAGTGCTCGCGGATTTCTGAATGGTGGTAGCTTGTAGTTTGGTTTCGCTCGTTGGTGAACTGGGGTTGTTAAATTCACAGCAGTCTAGCAATGACTTTGAAGCTCAAAACGCCTTTGAGCGGTCCTAATTGCATTGCAAAGTCGTACCCAAAGTACATACTTCTCCCATTCCCGCTCTGAATGAAACAGCAGCTACGTGGCGCAACCCCACATTATTGAAAGACCTATAGAGTCTCTTAGATAGCCATCTGGCTAAAAGAGGTTTTGGTCACCAAGAACGATCTCCAACTTGCAAAACCATTCTACCCTCCGATGTCCATATGTCACCTCGCTCGTAGACTTGTGCGAGTTCTCAATAATGGGTCAAACTTTAGCGTTGATCAACGCGCTAATGCCGGTTAGTTGTTCGTTTTCTGGTCTGACTAGTCAAACAGTGTTGTCTTGGCCTCGTCAAGTGAGGGGCGTGAATTGACGATAGAAACTAGAGTCCCGGCCCGTTTCACCACCCGCCAGTATCGCCGCAATGTGTCACAGCCAACCGCATCGAAGACGATGTCAACAGTACGGACAACCCTTCGAACTTTATGGTGCATAATCGAACACATCTTTCACTCCAAGGTCTCAAAAAGAATTCATGACTACTCGTCGAGACCCTCACAGGGAGTCTTGCCCCAGCCCAGCGAGCAAACTGGACAGCAAAGTCTTAAATTCCTCCTGCAGATCGTTGGACTAATCAGGTTTGTCCCGCACGAAGGGCGGCGTGGTCATAGGAGGCTGGCCATCCTGTCAGGGTAGAATACGAGTTGCCTGCACATGATTGACCGTGCGCGGCTTTAACCTACTTTGCTCCGTACAACAATTGCGCATTCGGCTCCCGCCCTGTCGCATCAACGGCCTTGAGAGCGTAAGCTCCTGAGCCAATTCAAGCTTTATCAAACCCTAAGCCCACCTCTCATGTCTGGGAGTTGAGTTTCGTTTAATACGGCGCAGGCCACTTGAAATCCGGCGCTCGTTATAAAACCCGTTACGATGAACCCACACCAGTACTTCCATAGGACCAGCTTCCCGTCTTGGTATGTCGTCAAATCTAAGGCATGAATACGGGTCGCCTTCCTGTTCGATTCCCTTAAATTCGTGTTGTCTTCTGAGAAGTGTCAGGTCGTGCTCTTTCACGCTGCATGTCTAACAAAATCCTGTACCCGTTGTGCTGTCTCATCCCAACAGCAGATTAGTTCGTACCGGTTGAGGTCTGCTTACAGCACAACTGATGAGCTGAACATAGGTTGTAGACATCTTGTGGCAGCAGCCTGGCTCTTTTCTCTTCTTCTGTCACGCTTCTTTGGATACCGTCGATCTAATGAGGTCGGGGAGTGCAACTGAAGCCAGCCCATAACTAGAGCGCAATTGAGAAACTGGACGTGCCTATGCTGCTACAGGCGAAATAGACTCGCAACCATAAATATTTAGTAAGGCACTAACCTTGGCTTTATCTGACCAGCAGCACTTCTCTCTCTTCCTCTGATTCTCCTCTTGCCATTATGAGCCAGAAGCGCAGTCTCAAGGCGTCAAGGTCAAGGTGCCCCGCAACGCACATTGCGCATACATGAACTCAGCAACATGACGTATCACTGGGCTTCTTTCTAACAGAGGTTCTAGCGTCGATAGAGGCGATGACAGGGAAATGGACCAGTTCTATCTGCTCAAGTCTACCGTCACGTACCTACCTGTACTACTTGTTGGCAAAAAAGCAATGGGGCGAAACCCTTTGCCATTGCAATAAGGGAGCGAAAGAGCTAGTCAAAGTGTAACATGAACTACCAATTGCATATTTATATTTGTTGTGTGCGAGACTCTAGACCTAGCTAGTTTCTTTATACATTTATACATCTTTCTCTAATTTTCTGCGGCCTAGATCTAACATTCTACATCTTCCCGACCGCGTCCTTGCCTCTAAGGCGCTGGAAGAGTCTCCCCGTTAATCCCTTCAACTTTGCAAGTGTTCCAATCCTCCCAAATCATATGAACCGGGCCTTCTTTCGGTGCTCTTTTTTTGCAGTCTTCGATATACGATTCCATCTTCGCCGTGTCGACGGGAACGCAGCACGTGTTTCCGGGTTTCTGCTGCGTCGGTAATGCTACGTACTTAACGATATGAAAACTACTGCTGTTCTGAATGCATATGGCCGTAGCAGGGTTGCAAGCGCGCTTGACGAGCTCGATGGGAGTAGCGGAAACCGTCATGAGCGCCTGGGCGGCAATGGCGACAGCGAAGATGTACTTGGTAAACATGAGTAATGATGTCCTGTTGTTTTCTTTCGCGTTGTTGTGGAGGTGTTTGCTTGAGAAGATGGTGAAAGGAGGGTTAGGCAGGATCTTGAAGCTTTTATAGACGGCTGGCTTTCAGTATCATGTCTTCCGAAGATAGGGCAGGTACATGATCCTGGGAAATCGCGGAACTCCTGATTCCCAAGTGAATGATCCATGCTCCGTTGCGGAGAGGACCCTTTTCCAAAGTGGCTGCTCCATACGGAGAGGAAAGAGCCCCTGCTCGAGGCTCCCATCCATTGTGTGGATCTAATGACGCTGTTAGCCGAGGAATCTACAGCTACATAACACGCCTTCGTTCCAAAAACGTCGACGGGGAGGATGGTACCATGTATTTAGCGCAGAATTCTACAGCTACATGGCACGCCTTCGTTTCAAGAATTTGGATCAAGAATTTGGAACTGACAGGACCGGACCCATTATCTGAAACTGATTCGGCAGGCTCCATACGCCGACGTCCACAACTTGGCTGTCTTGAAAGCTAGAATAGAACAGCGATGTTGCTAGTTTCAGGAATTATAGTACCCTGCCTCCATAGCGATGCTGCTAGTTTCAGGAATTATAATACCCTGCCTAAAATTTGAGTGAGTGCCAGCACCGGTAGGAGCTAGGATTACGCTTAGGGTCTAACGCTTATGCTGGAGTGGTACCCATCTGCTGCAAATTTACGATGTCCAATGATGCTGGTAACCTAGCGGTGCGGGAGAATCGTATCGGACACCCGCATAGTTAGACCAAAAAAAGGAATAATTGATCATGACATTTGCGAAACTGGCTTATACTGTCGGCAGCAAGTTGGATAATCACCGTCGCCTGGGGTACAGCTGGTCACATAAACTGCGTGCGTCTATCGATGTAGTGTCAAAATGTATGGGTCCAGACCCGTGTCCCACTACAACTCGTATCGAATATTTGATCTGAACAGAACACAGCGGTTTGCATGTATTTAAATGACTTACATTTGGTACAAATTGTATGCGACGTTGGATGGGGAGATTTCTTCCATTGTGGGTCGTTGTGGTTGCATTCATTCAACTTGCTATTTTGCAGCAATCGCTATGGTGCTACGGCTATGCCATCAAACCTGGTTTAACGCATGCGCTGCTCGTTTTTGCTGTGTTCCCGTTAGCTGTCCGATCGAATATTGGATATGAGTTGTAATTAATGTGACCGCCGGAATGCAATTCTGACGAGTCCTCACAAATTTCCCATGCACACTTTCAAGGTTGTCAACTTTGAGCTGTGCTGAACAACGACCGCGTAGAGAAGACGACTCGATAGACTTTACAAACCGCAAATGGTGTTTATTAGGCGAGAGCAATTCCCTGGTTTTATTGGCAAAGAGTGACCGAAAGGGCATTCAAACTCGGATATGTTGATCTAGAAGAGGATACCGAGGACTTCCAAATTCCAGTCTGTATGTACTACATGATCAAAAAGAAACATCATTTGTTCTCTGAATGGAAGAAACCCTCCGTGCCGGGTGAAAAAATGATGATTGTAATTGTTGGAATAACGAAGAGCTGCTGTCGTTCATTGACATATGTCGTAAGTAAGTTGAGGAAATGGAACGGAGAAACCTGTCAAATCTGTTTGCGAGGTGTCAGTGTACTTTACAAGTGCGAGATTTTGCAAAGTTTTCAATATTTAAAAGATACAATGCAAAAAGAACAACACTAATAGGCACTGATACAAGGTGAAACACATGGATGGTGCGAACGGCGTGAAGGCACAAGGTTATTGACCAAGTAGCTGCGAAGACCTTGTCGGTACTGTCAAAATCGTTTCGCGTTATGTCCGAAATCAATCTGACAGCGTACTGGTATTTTGCCTCGCTCATGGCCTTGTAGTAATCTTATTATCCACAGGATGTACAATGGTTGGCGAGGAAGGATCTTTCAGGAGACCGGAATCGAAGCAAGCGTGTATGCGAGAGCAAGACAACGCTGCAGTAGGCTCACGGTTATCGCCGCGGACACGTCCGACCATACCTCACTTTTCCCCGTCTTTTTCCCACAATCTTTACCATACAAAAAACATTGACACCACACATTTGTTCGCAGTATGCCAGGGTATCATTCCAGCTAGTTGGATTGTCTGGTCGACGCATATAAGAAATTCAGTGGAACAGCATAAATTTGGCTACTTCTGGTAATTCACCGCCATCGCGGGACCAGAGGACAAAAGCAGAAGTTCTGATATCTTTGTTATAGATGTGATTGTAACTCTACCCTGAAAGATATGATCCAGAAAACTAAATGGTATGCCGCCCCCATAAATCTCGGAAAGGTTCAATATAATCAACCTCGACCGCCCCACGTCTTTACTCGGATCCGGTCAGAGATCCTTTATTCCGTCACCTCCCAGTGGAAGTGCGTCTCATGACCAGTCCAATGGCTGATAACATCTGTTGCCCTCCGGCCATCACTCAATGTAACATCATTGATGGCGTTGGTGAAAGCAGGTGTGAGTGTCACAAAAACCCTCCGAATCCGATCGCCGTACGTGTTGAGGTAGTTGATCATTGTTGCAGCCGAAGCGGCATCACGAGCGTTATAACCGTTGTAGTTCCTAATTAACGTAAGGATGTTAGTTGTCATTTATGCTGTCAAGTTGCCGTCGCACACCCCTTACCCATCGGCACTGTATCCCTGTTTATGACTCTTATGCTTCCCGAAAGTCCCGCCATTCATCTTTGAAAAATCTCCCCAAATTGTGCCGGTTACCGTGTTGATGAAGGAAACGACGCCAGGACGAGCCCAGTCGTCTCCGCCAACGTCTGTGTCTCGTTGTCCGTAACGGTTGCTTCCAGTGTATTGTACTAGCTTGACGACAGAGGGTCCTTCTTTAGTGGCTTCTTCTCCGGCAGTGGACTCGACGACGACGGTGAGCACGAGGTCGGAGCTGGTGGTTTGAGCTACTCCGGCGAATTGCGCGGAAGCAATGTTGAAGAGCTTGACGTTGCTGTTGACAGATATACCTTTCTCGCCAAATTTGACGCCAATAAGCTGGCTTTTGAGCTCATCAGCCAAAGTTCCCGTCGCGATCAACGACCCGCCTTCCCTCACTTCCAACCGAATCTCCTTGATAGTATCATCCTTCTCCCCAACGATGCTAATTGTTCCATACACCACAGTGTTACCCCCGAAATAAGTGTGCGGCGAACAGCTGAGATACTCAAGTGCACCTCCATCGGTATTCTTCAACGAGAGACTTTTGATCATCAACATTTTCTTAGCAATCTTATCCACAACAAGATCAGAACCGTATAAGCCATCCGCAACGTTCGCAACCGTTAGATCAAACTGGATTGTGTCCCCTTTAGG